>NC_092717.1:249407121-249493154 GCF_047496885.1 Scyliorhinus torazame
TGAGTGTGAGAGTGTGTGAGAGTGCGTGTGTGTGAGAGTGTGTGAGAGAGAGAGAGTCAGAGTGTGAGAGTGTGTGTGAGAGAGTGTGAGTGTGAGAGAGAGTGTGAGTGTGGGAGAGTGTGTGAGTGCGAGAGTGTCTGAGTGTGGGAGAGTATGTGAGTATGTGCCTGAGAGAGAGTGTGAGAGTGTCTGAGTGTGGGAGAGACAGTGAGTGAGTGAGAAAGTGAGTGCGAGGGAGTATGAGTGTGTGAGTGAATGAGAGTGAGTGTGAGGGAGTGTGAGTATGTGAGAGAGTGAGTGTGAGGGAGTGTGAGTGTGTGAGAGAGAGAGAGTGAGTGTGAGGGAGTGTGAGTGAGAGAGAGTGAGTGTGAGGGAGTGTGAGTGAGAGAGAGAGAGAGTGAGTGTGAGGGAGTGTGAGTATGGGAGCGAGAGAGTGTGTGTGAGTGAGTGAGAAAGTGAGTGTGAGTGTGAGACAGTGTGAGAGAGTGAGTGTGAGGGAGTGTGAGTGTGTGAGTGAGAGAGAGTGAGTGCGAGGGAGTGAGTAAGAGAGAGAGTGAGTGTGTGAGTGAGAGAGAAAGTAAGTGTGAGGGAGTGAGTGTGTGAGAGAGAGAGTGTGAGTGAGTGAGAAAGTGAGTGTGAGTGTGTGAGACAGTGTGAGAGTGTGAGTGAGAGAGAGTGAGTGTGAGGGAGTGAGTAAGAGAGAGAGTGAGTGTGTGAGTGAGAGAGAGGGAGTGTGTGTGTGTGAGAGAGTGTGAGTGTGAGAGAGAGAGAATGAGAGTGCGAGTGAGAGAGAGTCAGTGTGAGTCAGAGAGAGAGAGTGTGAGGGGGTGTGAGTGTGTGAGAGAGAGTGAGTGTGAGGGAGTGTGAGAGAGAGAGAGTGAGTGTGAGTGAGTGAGAAAGTGAGTGTGAGTGAGAGAGAGAGTGAGAGTGAGTGTGAGTATGGGAGAGAGAGTGTGAGTGAGTGAGAAAGTAAGTGTGAGTGAGTGAGTGTGAGGGAGTGTGAGTGTGTGAGAGAGTGAATGTGAGTGAGTGTGAGGGCGATTCCCGCCCCCGCCGAATATCCGGTGCCGGAGGCCTAGGCAACCGGCGGGGGCAGGATTCACGCCAGCCCTCGCCGATTCTCTGACCCAGTGGGGGGTCGGTGAATCCCGCCCCTTATGTGAAAGTAGGAGTGAATGGTCGTGGTTCAATGAATAACCCTGGCAACAGCTGTGAAAATGAGAACCCATAACTCATAGGAGCAGAATTAGGCCACTCGGCCCATCGAGTCTGCTCCGCCATTCAATCATGGCCGATATTTTTCTCATCCCCATTCTCCTGCCTTGTCCCCATGACCCCTGGTCCCCTTATTAATCAAGAACCTATCTATCTCGGTCTGAAAGACACTCAGTGATTTGACCTCCACAGCCTTCTGCGGCAAAGCGTTCCACAGATTCACCACCCTCTGGCTGAAGAAATTCCTCCTCATCTCTGTTTTAAAGTTTTGTCCCTTTAGTCTGAGATGGTGTCCTCTGGTTCTAGTTTTTCCTACAAGTGGAAACATCCTCTCCACGTCCACTCTATCCAGGCCTCGCAGTATCCTGTAAGTTTCGATAAGATCCCCCCTCATCCTTCTAAACTCCAACGAGTACAGAACCAGAGTCCTCACCGTTCCTCAAATGAGAAGCTCTTCATTCCAGGGATCATTCTTGTGAACCTCCTCTGGATCTTTTCCAAAGCCAGCACATCCTTCCTTAGATACGGGGCCCAAAACTGCTCACAATACTCCAAATGGGGTCTGACCAGAGCCTTGTACAGCCTCAGAAGTACATCCCTGCTCTTGTATTCTAGCCCTCTTGACATGAATGCTAACATTGCATGTTAGTTACTTGTTAGGAAGGAAGATGTGTTGGGCATTTTGAAAAACTTGACGATAGACAAGTCCCCCGGGCCTGACGGGATATATCCAAGGATTCTATGGGAAGCAAGAGATGAAATTGCAGAGCCGTTGGCAATGATATTTTCGTCCTCACTGTCAACAGGGGTGGTACCAGGAGATTGGAGAGTGGCGAATGTCATGCCCTTGTTCAAAAAAGGGACTAGGGATAACCCTGGGAATTACAGGCCAGTTAGTCTTACTTCGGTGGTAGGCAAAGTAATGGAAAGGGTACTGAAGGATAGGATTTCTGAGCATCTGGAAAGACACTGCTTGATTAGGGATAGTCAGCACGGATTTGTGAGGGGTAGGTCTTGCCTTACAAGTCTTATTGAATTCTTTGAGGAGGTGACCAAGCATGTGGATGAAGGTAAAGCAGTGGATGTAGTGCACATGGATTTTAGTAAGGCATTTGATAAGGTTCCCCATGGTAGGCTTCTGCAGAAAGTAAGGAGGCATGGGATAGTGGGAAATTTGGCCAGTTGGATAACGAACTGGCTAACCAATAGAAGTCAGAGAGTGGTGGTGGATGGCAAATATTCAGCCTGGATCCCAGTTACCAGTGGCGTACCGCAGGGATCAGTTCTGGGTCCTCTGCTGTTTGTGATTTTCATTAATGACTTGGATGAGGAAGTTGAAGGGTGGGTCAGTAAATTTGCAGACGATACGAAGATTGGTGGAGTTGTGGATAGTAAGGAGGGCTGTTGTCGGCTGCAAAGAGACATAGATAGGATGCAGAGCTGGGCTGAGAAGTGGCAGATGGAGTTTAACCCTGAAAAGTGTGAGGTTGTCCATTTTGGAAGGACAAATATGAATGCGGAATACAGGGTTAACGGTAGAGTTCTTGGCAATGTGGAGGAGCAGAGAGATCTTGGGGTCTATGTTCATACATCTTTGAAAGTTGCCACTCAAGTGGATAGAGCTGTGAAGAAGGCCTATGGTGTGCTCGCGTTCATTAACAGAGGGATTGAATTGAAGAGCCGTGAGGTGATGATGCAGCTGTACAAAACTTTGGTAAGGTCACATTTGGAGTACTGTGTACAGTTCTGGTGGCCTCATTTTAGGAAGGATGTGGAAGCTCTGGAAAAGGTGCAAAGGAGATTTACCAGGATGTTGTCTGGAATGGAGAGTAGGTCTTACGAGGAAAGGTTGAGGGTGCTAGGCCTTTTCTCATTAGAGCGGAGAAGGATGAGGGGCGACTTGATAGAGGTTTATAAGATGATCAGGGGAATAGATAGAGTAGACAGTCAGAGACTTTTTCCCCGGGTGGAACAAACCATTACAAGGGGACATAAATTTAAGGTGAAAGGAGGAAGATATAGGAGGGATATCAGAGGTAGGTTCTTTACCCAGAGAGTAGTGGGGGCATGGAATGCACTGCCTGTGGAAGTAGTTGAGTCGGAAACATTAGGAACCGTCAAGCAGCTATTCGATAGGTACATGGATTACGGTAGAAAGATATAGTGTAGATTAATTTGTTCTTAAGGGCAGCACGGTAGCATTGTGGATAGCACAATTGCTTCACAGCTCCAGGGTCCCAGGTTCGATTCCGGCTTGGGTCACTGACTGTGCGGTGTCTGCACATCCTCCCCCTGTGTGCGTGGGTTTCCTCCGGGTGCTCCGGTTTCCTCCCACAGTCCAAAGATGTGCAGGTTAGGTGGATTGGCCATGATAAATTGCCCTTAGTGTCCAAAATTGCCCTTGGTGTTGGGTGGAGGTGTTGAGTTTGGGTAGGGTGCTCTTTCCAAGAACCGGTGCAGACTCAATGGGCCGAATGGCCTCCTTGTGCACTGTAAATTCTATGATAATCTATGATTAATCTAGGACAAAGGTTCGGCAAAACATCGTGGGCCGAAGGGCCTGTTCTGTGCTGTATTCTCTATGTTCTATGTTCTATTGCATTTGCCTTCCTAACTGCCGACTGAACCTGCACGTTAACCTTAAGAGAATCGTGAACAAGGACTCCCAAGTCCCTTTGTGCTTCTGCTTTCCGAAGCATTTCCCCATTTAGAGAATAGTCTACGCCTAAATTCCTCCTTCCAAAGTGCATAACCTCACACTTTTCCACATTGTATTCTATTTGCCACTTCTTTGCCCACTCTCCTAGCTTGTCCAAATCCTCCTGCAGCCCCCTTGCTTCCTCAATACTACCTGTCCCGCTACAGATCTTTGTATCATCTGCAAACTTAGCAACAGTGCCTTCAGTACCTTCTTCCAGATCATTAACGTACATTGTGAAAAGTTGTGGTCCCAGCACAGACCCCTGAGGCACACCACTAGTCACCAGCTGCCATCCTGAAAAAGACCCCTTTATCCCCACTCTGCCTTCTGCCAGTCAGCCAATCCTCTGTCCATGCCAGGATCTTACCCTTAACACCATGGGCTCTTAACTTATTTATAACCTCCTATGCGGCACCTTATTAATAATAATAATAATAATAATCACTTATTGTCACAAGTCGGCTTCAATGAAGTTAAAAGCCCCTAGTCGCCACATTCCGGCGCCTGTTTGAGGAGGCCGGTACGGGAGCTTATCAAAGGCCTTCTGGAAATCTAAATAAATCATGTCCACTGGTTCTCCTTTGTCTAACTTCCTCGTCACCTCCTCAAAGAACTCTTTTTTTAGAAAATATTTTATTGAGGCATTTAACATTTAAACAACGGAAAGGTCCAACACAGGCAGAAAACTGGCAAAAAGAGCTGGTTTAGCTCAGTGGGCTAGACCGCTGGTTTGTGATGCAGAACAAGGCCAGCAGCGCGGGTTCCATACCCGTACCCGCTGACAACTCTGAATTCTCCCTCTGTGTACCCAAACAGGTGCCGGAATGTGGCGACTAGGGGCTTTTCACAGTAACTTCATTGCAGTGTTAATGTAAACCTACTTGTGACAGTAATAAAGATTATTATTATTAAAACCCACAATAACACACCCAACTCCCACAGCCCTAAACCCTAACAACCCATACATTAGATTCCCTGCCCAGATTCATCACTTCCACGCCTCCCCGTTCCTTGAAGAAGTCAGCGAACGGCTGCCACCTCCGAGCGAACCCCTGTAATGAACCCTTGAGGTGAACTTAATCTTCTCCAGCCTGAGAAACCCCCCGCCATGTCACTGACCCTCCCCCCCGACGTTGGAGGCTCCGAGTCCATCCATCCCAGCAAAATCCGTCTCCGGGTCACCAGGGGGGCAAAGGCCAAAACATCAATCTCTCCCCCCCCCCCCCCCCCCCTCCCCCCCGGGCTCCCGGATCTTCCGACACTCCAAATATTCAAATATTGCCACCCCTGGACTCGGAGTCACCCTCCCTTCCAGGATCTCTGACACGACATCTGCGAATCCCTGCCAAAATCCCCTCAGCCTCGGACATGCCCAAAACATGTGTACATGATTCGCCGGACTCCCCCACACCTCCCACACCTGTCCCCCCGCCGGACTCCCCCACACCACCCACACCTGTCCCCCCGCAGGACTCCCCCACACCGCCCACACCTGTCCCCCGCAGGACTCCCCCACACCGCCCACACCTGTCCCCCGCCAGACTCCCCCACACCGCCCACACCTGTCCCCCCGCCGGACTCCCCCACACCGCCCACACCTGTCCCCCCGCCGGACTCCCCCACACTGCCCACACCTGTCCCCCGCAGGACTCCCCCACACCGCCCACACCTGTCCCCCCGCCGGACTCCCCCACACCGCCCACACCTGTCCCCCGCAGGACTCCCCCACACCTGTCCCCCGCAGGACTCCCCCACACCGCCCACACCTGTCCCCCGCCGGACTCCCCCACACCGCCCACACCTGTCCCCCGCAGGACTCCTCCACACCGCCCACACCTGTCCCCCCGCCGGACTCCCCCACACCGCCCACACCTGTCCCCCCCGCCGGACTCCCCCACACCGCCCACACCTGTCCCCCGCAGGACTCCCCCACACCGCCCACACCTGTCCCCCCGCCGGACTCCCCCACACCGCCCACACCTGTCCCCCGCAGGACTCCCCCACACCGCCCACACCTGTCCCCCGCAGGACACCCCCACACCGCCCACACCTGTCCCCCGCCGGACTCCCCCACACCGCCCACACCTGTCCCCCGCAGGACACCCCCACACCGCCCACACCTGTCCCCCGCCGGACTCCCCCACACCGCCCACACCTGTCCCCCGCAGGACTCCCCCACACCGCCCACACCTGTCCCCCCACCGGACTCCCCCACACCGCCCACACCTGTCCCCCACAGGACTCCCCCACACCGCCCACATCTGTCCCCCCCCGCCAGACTCCCCCACACCGCCCACACCTGTCCCCCCGCAGGACTCCCCCACACCGCCCACACCTGTCCCCCGCAGGACTCCCCCACACCGCCCACACCTGTCCCCCGCCGGACTCCCCCACACCGCCCACACCTGTCCCCCGCAGGACTCCCCCACACCGCCCACACCTGTCCCCCCGCCGGACTCCCCCACACCGCCCACACCTGTCCCCCGCCGGACTCCCCCCACACCGCCCACACCTGTCCCCCGCCGGACTCCCCCACACCGCCCACACCTGTCCCCCACAGGACTCCCCCACACCGCCCACACCTGTCCCCCCGCCGGACTCCCCCACACCGCCCACACCTGTCCCCCCGCCGGACTCCCCCCACACCGCCCACACCTGTCCCCCGCCGGACTCCCCCACACCGCCCACACCTGTCCCCCACAGGACTCCCCCACACCGCCCACACCTGTCCCCCCGCCGGACTCCCCCACACCGCCCACACCTGTCCCCCCGCCGGACTCCCCCATACCGCCCACACCTGTCCCCCCGCCGGACTCCCCCACACTGCCCACACCTGTCCCCCACAGGACTCCCCCACACCGCCCACACCTGTCCCCCGCAGGACTCCATCACACCGCCCACATCTGTCCCCCCCCGCCGGACTCCCCCACACCGCCCACACCTGTCCCCCCGCCGGACTCCCCCCACACCGCCCACACCTGTCCCCCCGCCGGACTCCCCCACACCGCCCACATCTGTCCCCCCCCGCCGGACTCCCCCACACCGCCCACACCTGTCCCCCCGCCGGACTCCCCCCACACCGCCCACACCTGTCCCCCGCAGGACTCCCCCACACCGCCCACATCTGTCCCCCCCCGCCGGACTCCCCCACACCGCCCACATCTGTCCCCCGCAAGACTCCCCCCACACCGCCCACATCTGTCCCCCCCCGCCGGACTCCCCCCACACCGCCCACACCTGTCCCCCGCCGGACTCCCCCACACCGCCCACACCTGTCCCCCCCCGCCGGACTCCCCCACACCGCCCACATCTGTCCCCCGCAAGACTCCCCCCACACCGCCCACATCTGTCCCCCCCCGCCGGACTCCCCCACACCGCCCACATCTGTCCCCCCCCGCCGGACTCCCCCCACACCGCCCACACCTGTCCCCCGCCGAACTCCCCCACACCGCCCACACCTGTCCCCCCGCCGGACTCCCCCACACCGCCCACACCTGTCCCCCGCAGGACTCCCCCACACCGCCCACACCTGTCCCCCGCAGGACTCCCCCACACCGCCCACACCTGTCCCCCCCCGCCGGACTCCCCCACACCGCCCACACCTGTCCCCCCCCCCGCCGGACTCCCCCACACCGCCCACATCTGTCCCCCCCCGCCGGACTCCCCCACACCGCCCACATCTGTCCCCCCCCGCCGGACTCCCCCACACCGCCCACATCTGTCCCCCCCGCCGGACTCCCCCACACCGTCCACACCTGTCCCCCGCAGGACTCCCCCACACCGCCCACACCTGTCCCCCCGCCGGACTCCCCCACACCGCCCACACCTGTCCCCCCCCCGCCGGACTCCCCCACACCGCCCACATCTGTCCCCCCCCGCCGGACTCCCCCACACCGCCCACATCTGTCCCCCCCCGCCGGACTCCCCCACACCGCCCACATCTGTCCCCCCCCCGCCGGACTCCCCCACACCGTCCACACCTGTCCCCCGCAGGACTCCCCCACACCGTCCACACCTGTCCCCCCGCCGGACTCCCCCACACGCGGCCCACACCTGTCCCCCGCAGGACTCCCCCACACCGCCCACACCTGTCCCCCGCAGGACTCCCCCACACCGCCCACACCTGTCCCCCCGCCGGACTCCCCCACACCGCCCACACCTGTCCCCCACAGGACTCCCCCACACCGCCCACACCTGTCCCCCCCCGCCGGACTCCCCCACACCGCCCACACCTGTCCCCCGCAGGACTCCCCAACACCGCCCACACCTGTCCCCCGCCGGACTCCCCCACACCTGTCCCCCGCCGGACTCCCCCACACCTGTCCCCCGCCGGACTCCCCCACACCGCCCACACCTGTCCCCCGCCGGACTCCCCCACACCGCCCACACCTGTCCCCCCGCCGGACTCCCCCACACCGCCCACACCTGTCCCCCGCAGGACTCCCCCACATCGCCCACATCTGTCCCCCCCCCGCCGGACTCCCCCCACACCGCCCACACCTGTCCCCCGCAGGACTCCCCCACACCGCCCACATCTGTCCCCCCCCGCTGGACTCCCCCCACACCGCCCACACCTGTCCCCCGCAGGTCTCCCCCACACTGCCCACACCTGTCCCCCTGCCGAACTCCCCCACACCGCCCACACCTGTCCCCCGCAGGACTCCCCCACACCGCCCACACCTGTCCCCCCGCCGGACTCCCCCACACCGCCCACACCTGTCCCCCCGCCGGACTCCCCCACACCGCCCACACCTGTCCCCCCGCCGGACTCCCCCACACCGCCCACACCTGTCCTCCACTTCCTCAAAAAACCTGCTCTTCCGGGCCACAGCCATATGAACCCTGTGGCCACCTTGAACTGGGTCAGGCTGAGCCTGGCACACGACGAGGATGCAGCGACTCTCCTCAGGGCCTTCTCCCATAGCCCGACCTCCAACTCCCCTCCCAACTCTTCCTACCTCCTCCTCTTCACCTCCCCGATTGGGACCCCTTCCCACTCCACCACTTCCTTGTATATCTCCGAGACCCTCTCCTCCCCAACCCCTGTTTTTGACATCACCTGTAGTCCCCTCAGGGGGAGGCGAGGGAAGCTCGGGACCTGCCTCCAGACAAAATCCCGTACCTGCAGGTACCAGAACCCATTCCCTCCCGGCAAATCAAACTCCTCCTCGAGCTCCTCCAGGCTGGGGAAACCCTCCTCAATGAAGAGATCCTCCAAATCTCTCAATCCCTGCCTGCTGTCAACTCCAACCGCCCCCCCGGAGCGAACCGGTGATTGTCACAATCCCTGCCCGCTGCCAACTCCTAAACCCCCCGTCCAGCCCCCCAGAGTGGACCGGTGATTGTCACAGATCGGTGACCACACCGACGCCCTCTCCAGTCCCATGTGCTGCCTCCATTGCCCCCACACCCTCAGGGCTGCCCCTACCTCTGGGCTTGTGGAGTACCGAGCCGGCGAGATCGCAGGGGCGCCGTCAGTAACGCCTTCAGACTGGAAAACCTTTAAATAAAACTCAACCGGGTACCTGTCCGGGGCTTTACCCGATTGCATCGCCCGCAACCCGTCTGTAACCTCCCCAAGCCCAATTGGGCCTCCCAAACCCTCCACCACCTCCTCACCTACCCTCGGGAACTCCAGCCCCCCCAGAAGTCGCTTCATCCCCTCCTTCCCGGTTGGGGGTTCAGATTTATACAATTTACTATAAAATACCCGAAATACATCTTTCAACCTTGCTGGATCCAAATCACCTCCCTCCCCCCCCAATATCCCTCACTTTCCCAATCTCTCTCGCCGCCTCCTGTTTCCTCAGCTGGTGCGCCATCATCCTACTGGCTTTTTCCCCATATTCATACACCGCCCCCTTTACCCCCCTCAGCTGCCCCTCCGTGGTCTGAATAGTCAACATCTAGCACCACAGCCAGCAGCGTTTTGTCCATCACAAAGAAGTCTATCCGGGAATATATCTTATGCACATGAAAACTCCTTACTCCTCGGCCTCCCAAACCTAGGTACCAACGACATAGGTAGGAAAAGGGATAGGGATGTAAGGCAGGAATTCAGAGAGCTAGGATGGAAACTTAGATCTAGGACAAACAGAGTTATTATCTCTGGGTTGTTACCAGTGCCACGTGATAGCGAGACGAGGAATAGGGAGAGAGAGGAGTTGAACACGTGGCTACAGGGATGGTGCAGGAGGGAGGGTTTCAGATTTCCGGATAATTGGGGCTCATTCTGGGGTCGGTGGGACCTCTACAAATGGGATGGTCTGCGTCTGGACCAGAGGGGTACCAATATCCTGGGGGGGAAATTTGCTAATGCTCTTCGGGAGGGTTTAAACTAGTTCAGAGGGGCTTGGGACCCTGAATTGTAGCTCCAGTATACAGGAGGTTGAGAGTAGTGAGGTCATGAGTAAGGTTTCAAAGTTGCAGGAGTGTACCGGCAGGCAGGAAGGTGGTTTAAAGTGTGTCTTCTTCAATGCCAGGAGCATCCGGAATAAGGTGGGTGAACTTGCGGCATGGGTTGGTACCTGGGACTTTGATGTTGTGGCCATTGCGGAGACATGGATAGAGCAGGGACAGGAATGGTTGTTGCAGGTGCCGGGGTTTAGATATTTCAGTCAGCTCAGGGAAGGTGGTAAAAGAGGGGAGGGGTGGCATTGTTGTGGCAGAAAGAACGTTTGATGAGGACCCGTCTACTGAGGTAGTATGGGCTGAGGTTAGAAACAGGAAAGGAGAGGTCACCATGTTAGGGGTTTTCTATAGGCCTCCAAAAAGTTCCAGAGATGTAGAGGAAAGGATTGCAAAGATGATTCTGGATAGGAGCGAAAGCAACAGGGTAGTTGTTATGGGGGACTTTAACTTTCCAAATATTGACTGGAAACGCTATAGTTCGAGTACTTTAGATGGGTCCGTTTTTGTCCAATGTGTGCAGGAGGGTTTCCTGACACAGTATGTAGATAGGCCAACGAGAGGCGAGGCCATTTTGGATTTGGTACTGGGTAATGAACCTGGACAGGTGTTAGATTTGGAGGTAGGTGAGCACTTTGGTGATAGTGACCACAATTCGATTACGTTTACTTTAGTGATGGAAAGGGATAGGTATATACCGCAGGGCAAGAGTTATATCTGGGGGAACGGCAATTATGATGCGATGAGGCAAGACGTAGGATACATCGGATGGAGAGGAAAACTGCAGGGGATGGGCACAATGGAAATGTGGAGCTTGTTCAAGGAACAGCTACTGCGTGTCCTTGATAAGTATGTACCTGTCAGGCAGGGAGGAAGTGGTCGAGCAAGGGAACCGTGGTTTACTAAGGCAGTCGAAACACTTGTCAAGAGGAAGAAGGAGGCTTATGTAAAAATAAGACATGAAGGTTCAGTTAGGGCGCTCGAGAGTTACAAGTTAGCTGGGAAGGACCTAAAGAGAGAGCTAAGAAGAGCCAGGAGGGGACATGAGAAGGCTTTGGCAGGTAGGATCAAGGATAACCCTAAAGCTTTCTATAGAGATGTCAGGAATAAAAGAATGACTCGGGTAAAAGTAGGGTCAGTCAAGGACAGTAGTGGGAAGTTGTGCTTGGAGTCGGAGGAGATAGGAGAGGTGCTAAATGAATATTTTCCGTCAGTATTCACACAGGAAAAAGACAATGTTGTCGAGGAGAATACTGAGATTCAGGCTACTAGACTAGAAGGGCTTGAGGTTCATAAGGAGGAGGTGTTAACAATTCTGGAAAGTGTGAAAATAGATAAGTCCCCTGGGCTGGATGGGATTTATCCTAGGATTCTCTGGGAAGCTAGGGAGAAGATTGCTGAGCCTTTGGCTTTGATCTTTAAGTCATCTTTGTCTGCAGGAATAGTGCCAGAAGACTGGAGGATAGCAAATGTCCCCTTGTTCAAGAAGGGGAGTAGAGATAACCCCGGTAACTATAGACCAGTGAGCCTTACTTCTGTTGTGGGCAAAATCTTGGAAAGGTTTATAAGAGATAGGATGTATAATCATCTGGAAAGGAAGAATTTGATTAGACATAGTCAACACGGTTTCGTGAAGGGTAGGTCGTGCCTCACAAACCTTATTGAGTTCTTTGAGAAGGTGACCAAACAGGTGGATGAGGGTAAAGCAGTTGATGTGGTGTATATGGATTTCAGTAAAGCGTTTGATAAGGTTCCCCATGGTAGGCAACTGCAGAAAATACGGAAGCATGGGATTCAGGGAGATTTAGTAGTTTGGATCAGAAATTGGCTAGCTGGAAGAAGACAAAGGGTAGTGGTTGATGGGAAGTGTTCAGACTGGAGTCCAGTTACTAGTGGTGTACCACAAGGATCTGTTTTGGGGCCACTGCTGTTTGTCATTTTTATAAATGACCTGGAGGAGGGCGTAGAAGGATGGGTGAGTAAATTTGCAGATGACACTAAAGTCGGTGGAGTTGTGGACAGTGCAGAAGGATGTTACAAGTTACAGAGGGACATAGATAAGCTGCAGCGCTGGGCTGAGAGGTGGCAAATGGAGTTTAATGCAGAGAAGTGTGAGGTGATTCATTTTGGAAGGAATAACAGGAAGACAGAGTACTGGGCTAATGGTAAGATTCTTGGCAGTGTGGATGAGCAGCGAGATCTCGGTGTCCATGTACATATATCCCTGAAAGTTGCCACCCAGGTTGAGAGGGTTGTTAAGAAGGCGTACGGTGTATTAGCTTTTATTGGTAGAGGGATTGAGTTTCGGAGCCATGAGATCATGTTGCAGATGTACAAAACTCTGGTGTGGCCGCATTTGGAGTATTGCGTGCAATTCTGGTCGCCGCATTATAGGAAGCATGTGGAAGCATTGGAAAGGGTGCAGAGGAGATTTACCAGAATGTTGCCTGGTATGGAGGGAAGATCTTATGAGGAAAGGCTGAGGGACTTGAGGCTGTTTTCGGTAGAGAGAAGAAGGTTAAGAGGTGACTTAATTGAGGCAGACAAGATGATCAGAGGATTGGATAGGGTGGACAGTGAGAGCCTTTTTCCTGGGATGGTGATGTCTAGCACGAGGGGACATAGCTTTAAATTGAGGGGAGATAGATATAGGACCGATGTCAGAGGTAGGTTCTTTACTCGGAGAGTAGTAAGGGTGTGGAATGTCCTGCCTGCAACAGTAGTGGACTCACCAACATTAAGGGCATTTAAATGGTCATTGGATAGACATATGGACAATAAGGGAATAGTGTAGATGGGCTTTAGAGTGCTTTCACAGGTCGGCGCACATCGAGGGCCGAAGGGCCTGGACTGCGCTGTAATGTTCTATGTTCATGGATCAACCCCCCGATGTGCTCCATGAACCCCCAGAGCTCCTTTGCCATAGCTGATACCTTCCGGAACTCAACCGGTCCAGCCTTGGATCCAGGTCCGTATTGAAATCTCCCCCCAGAATCAGTCAATGTGAACCTAGGTCCGGAATCTTCCCCGGTACCCGTCTAACAACACCAGGGCCACTCTCTTCATCTTCCCACTAACCATAACCTATCAAACCCCCCGGGTCCACCGCTATATTCCCCACCTCGAACGCCGTCCGTTTATTGACCAGGATTGCCAACCACCTTGTTTTAAAGTCCAATCCCGAACGGAAAACCTGTCCAACCCATCCCTTCCTTAACCTAATCTGATCCCCCACCTTCAACCCGTAACAGCCTCTCCGAACAGGCGCCGGAATGTGGCGACTAGGGGTTTTTCACAGTAACTTCATTGAAGCCTACTTGTGACAATAAGTGATTTTCATTTCATTTCATTTCAGATGTGTCTCCTTCAACATAGCCACGTCCGCCTTCAGTTATCATAGATTATCATAGAATTTACAGTGCAGAAGGAGGCCATTCGGCCCATCGAGTCTGCACCGGCTCTTGGAAAGAGCACCCTACCCAAGGTCAACACCTCCACCCTCTCCCCATAACCCAGTAACCCCACGCAACGCTAAGGGCAATTTTGGACACTAAGGGCAATTTAGCATGGCCAATCCACCTAACCTGCACATCTTTGGACTGTGGGAGGAAACCGGAGCACCCGGAGGAAACCCACGCACACACGGGGAGGATGTGCAGACTCCGCACAGACAGTGACCCAAGCCGGGAATCGAACCTGGGACCCTGGCGCTGTGAAGCAATTGTGCTATCCACAATGCTACTGTGCTGCCAAAGTTGCCTCAGGTGCGCGAACTCACGGGTCATTTTGACTGGCCCATCCAGGGAGCTAGGATGGAAGCTCAGAACTAGAACAAACAGAGTTGTTATCTCTGGGTTGTTGCCCGTGCCACGTGATAGTGAGATGAGGAATAAGGAGAGAGAGCATTTAAACACGTGGCTACAGGGATGGTGCAGGCGGGAGGGATTCAGATTTTTGGATAACTGGGGCTCTTTCTGGGGAAGGTGGGACCTCTACAGACAGGATGGTCTACATCTGAACCTGAGGGGCACAAATATCCTGGGGGGGAGATTTGTTAGTGCTCTTTGGGGGGGTTTAAACTAATGCAGCAGGGGCATGGGAACCTGGATTGTAGTTTTAGGGTAAGGGAGAATGAGAGTATAGAGGTCAGGAGCACAGATTTGACATCGCAGGAGGGGGCCAGTGTTCAGGTAGGTGGTTTGAAGTGTGTCTACTTCAATGCCAGGAGTATACGAAACAAGGTAGGGGAACTGGCAGCGTGGGTTGGTACCTGGGACTTCGATGTTGTGGCCATTTCAGAGACATGGATAGAGCAGGGACAGGAATGGATGTTGCAGGTTCCGGGGTTTAGGTGTTTTAGTAAGCTCAGAGAAGGAGGCAAAAGAGGGGGAGGTGTGGCGCTGCTAGTCAAGAGCAGTATTACGGTGGCGGAGAGGATGCTAGATGGGGACTCTTCTGCCGAGGTAGTATGGGCTGAAGTTAGAAACAGGAAAGGAGAGGTCACCCTGTTGGGAGTTTTTTATAGGCCTCCTAATAGTTCTAGGGATGTAGAGGAAAGGATGGCGAAGATGATTCTGGATATGAGCGAAAGTAACAGGGTAGTTATTATGGGAGATTTTAACTTTCCAAATATTGACTGGAAAAGATATAGTTCGAGTACAATAGATGGGTCGTTTTTTGTACAGTGTGTGCAGGAGGGTTTCCTGAAACAATATGTTGACAGGCCAACAAGAGGCGAGGCCACGTTGGATTTGGTTTTGGGTAATGAACCAGGCCAGGTGTTGGATTTGGAGGTAGGAGAGCACTTTGGGGACAGTGACCACAATTCGGTGACGTTTACGTTAATGATGGAAAGGGATAAGTATACACCGCAGGGCAAGAGTTATAGCTGGGGGAAGGGCAATTATGATGCCATTAGACGTGACTTGGGGGGGATAAGGTGGAGAAGTAGGCTGCAAGTGTTGGGCACACTGGATAAGTGGGGCTTGTTCAAGGATCAGCTACTGTGTGTTCTTGATAAGTATGTACCGGTCAGACGGGGAGGAAGGCGTCGAGCGAGGGAACCGTGGTTTACCAAGGAAGTGGAATCTCTTGTTAAGAGGAAGAAGGAGGCCTATGTGAAGATGAAGTGTGAAGTTTCGGTTGGGGCGATGGATAGTTACAAGGTAGCGAGGAAGGATCTAAAGAGAGAGCTAAGACGAGCAAGGAGGGGACATGAGAAGTATTTGGCAGGAAGGATCAAGGAAAACCCAAAAGCTTTCTATAGGTATGTCAGGAATAAGCGAATGACTAGGGAAAGAGTAGGACCAGTCAAGGACAGGGATGGGAAATTGTGTGTGGAGTCTGAAGAGATAGGCGAGATACTAAATGAATATTTTTCGTCAGTATTCACTCAGGAAAAAGATAATGTTGTGGAGGAGAATGCTGAGCCCCAGGCTAATAGAATAGATGGCATTGAGGTACGTAGGGAAGAGGTGTTGGCAATTCTGGACAGGCTGAAAATAGATAAGTCCCCGGGACCTGATGGGATTTATCCTAGGATTCTATGGGAGGCCAGGGAAGAGATTGCTGGACCTTTGGCTTTGATTTTTATGTCATCATTGGCTACAGGAATAGTGCCAGAGGACTGGAGGACAGCAAATGTGGTCCCTTTGTTCAAAAAGGGGAGCAGAGACAACCCCGGCAACTATAGGCCGGTGAGCCTCACGTCTGTAGTGGGTAAAGTCTTGGAGGGGATTATAAGAGACAAGATTTATAATCATCTAGATAGGAATAATATGATCAGGGATAGTCAGCATGGCTTTGTGAAGGGTAGGTCATGCCTCACAAACCTTATTGAGTTCTTTGATAAGGTGACTGAACAGGTAGACGAGGGTAGAGCAGTTGATGTGGTGTATATGGATTTCAGCACAGCGTTTGATAAGGTTCCCCACGGTAGGCTATTGCAAAAAATACGGAGGCTGGGGATTGAGGGTGATTTAGAGATGTGGATCAGAAATTGGCTAGCTGAAAGAAGACAGAGGGTGGTGGTTGATGGGAAATGTTCAGAATGGAGTACAGTCACAAGTGGAGTACCACAAGGATCTGTTCTGGGGCCGTTGCTGTTTGTCATTTTTATCAATGACCTAGAGGAAGGCGCAGAAGGGTGGGTGAGTAAATTTGCAGACGATACTAAAGTCGGTGGTGTTGTCGATAGTGTGGAAGGATGTAGCAGATTACAGAGGGATATAGATAAGCTGCAGAGCTGGGCCGAGAGGTGGCAAATGGAGTTTAATGTAGAGAAGTGTGAGGTGATTCACTTTGGAAGGAATAACAGGAATGCGGAATATTTGGCTAATGGTAAAGTTCTTGAAAGTGTGGATGAGCAGAGGGATCTAGGTGTCCATGTACATAGATCCCTGAAAGTTGCCACCCAGGTTGATAGGGTTGTGAAGAAGGCCTATGGAGTGTTGGCCTTTATTGCTAGAGGGATTGAGTTCCGGAGTCGGGAGGTCATGTTGCAGCTGTACAGAACTCTGGTACGGCCGCATTTGGAGTATTGCGTACAGTTCTGGTCACCGCATTATAGGAAGGACGTGGAGGCTTTGGAGCGGGTGCAGAGGAGATTTACCAGGATGTTGCCTGGTATGGAGGGAAAATCTTATGAGGAAAGGCTGATGGACTTGAGGTTGTTTTCGTTGGAGAGAAGAAGGTTAAGAGGAGACTTAATAGAGGCATACAAAATGATCAGGGGGTTGGATAGGGTGGACAGTGAGAGCCTTCTCCCACGGATGGATATGGCTGGCACGAGGGGACATAACTTTAAACTGAGGGGTAATAGATATAGGACAGAGGTCAGAGGTAGGTTCTTTACGCAAAGAGTAGTGAGGCCGTGGAATGCCCTACCTGCTACAGTAGTGAACTCGCCAACATTGAGGGCATTTAAAAGTTTATTGGATAAACATATGGATGATAATGGCATAGTGTAGGTTGGATGGCTTTTGTTTCGGTGCAACATCGTGGGCCGAAGGGCCTGTACTGCGCTGTATTGTTCTATGTTCTATGTTCTATCCCCGAACGTTGCACGTGACCAGCCTGGTCGGGGGGCACCCTGCCCCCACCCCTGCCGATCAACCATAACCTCTCCTAGGCCAACTCCTCAAAGAACTCTAACAGATTTGTCAGACACGACCTCTCCTTGACGAAGCCGTGCTGACTCAGTCCTATTTTACCATGCACTTCCAAGTATCCGCGACCTCATCTTTAATAACAGACTCTAAAATCTTACCAATGACTGAAGTCAGGCTAACCGGCCTATAATTTCCCGTCTTCTGCCTCCCTCCCTTCTTAAACAGTGGTGTTACATTAGCCACTTTCCAGTCCTCTGGGACCCTTCCTGCCTCCAGTGATTCCTGAAAGATCATCACCAAAGCCTCCACAATCTCCTCAGCTATCTCTTTTAGGACCCTGGGGTGTAGTCCATCCGGTCCAGGTGATTTATCCACCTTCAGACCTTTCAGTTTCCCCAGAACCTTCTCCTTAGTAATGGTCACTGAACTCACCTCTGCCCCCTGGCTCTCCTGGAGCTCTGGCATCCCACTGGTGTCTTCCACCGTGAAGACTGATGCAAAGTAACTATTCAGTTCGTCTGCCATTTCTTGGTTTCCTATTATTACTTTTCCAGCCACATTTTCCAGTGGTCCAATGTCTACTTTTGCCTCTCTGTTACCTTTCGTATACTGAAAAAATCTCTTCCTATCTTCCTTTATATTACTAGCTAGCTTGCACTCATACTTCATCTTCTCCCCCCTCATTGCTTTTTTAGTTGTCCTCTGCTTGCTTTTTAAAAAAAAATATTTTATTGAAAATTTTTGGTCAACCATCACAGTACATTGTGTATCCTTTGCACAATAATATAACCGTATAAATAACAATGACCTGTTTTATAAACAAAGAATAAATAATATATAACAAAAACGAAAACTAAAACTAAATGGCAACTGCCTTGTCTCAGATAAACACTCTCCAAAAATATGATTTAACAGTCCAATATACAATTATTTATAGCAACGACCTATACATATTATACATATATATTAACAACCCTGAGAATCCTTCTGGTTCCTCTCCCCCCCCCCCCCCCCCCCATGGGCTGCTGCTGCTGCCTTCTTCTTTTCCATTCCCCCTATCTTTCTGTGAGGTATTCGACGAATGGTTGCCACCGCCTGGTGAACCCTTGAGCCGATCCCCTTAGGACGAACTTAATCCGTTCCAGCTTTATAAACCTTGCCATGTCATTTATCCAGGTCTCCACCCCCGGGGGCTTGGCTTCCTTCCACATCAACAGTATCCTGCGCCGGGCTACTAGGGATGCAAAGGCCAAAACACCGGCCTCTCTCGCCTCCTGCACTCCCGGCTCTTGTGCAACCCCAAATATAGCCAACCCCCAGCTTGGTTCGACCTGGACCCCCACCACCTTCGAAAGCACCTTTGCCACCCCCACCCAGAACCCCTGTAGTGCCGGACATGACCAGAACATGTGGGTGTGATTCGCTGGGCTTCTCGAGCATCTCGCACACCTATCCTCTACCCCAAAAAGTTTACTGAGCCGTGCTCCAGTCATATGCGCCCTGTGTAACACAAATTGAATCACGCTTAGCCTGGCACACGAGGACGATGAGTTTACCCTACTTAGGGCATCCACCCACAGCCCCTCCTCAATCTCCTCCCCCAGCTCTTCTTCCCATTTCCCTTTCAGCTCATCCACCATAATCTCCCCCTTGTCCCTCATTTCCCTATATATATCTGACACCTTACCGTCTTTGAGATCACTCTGTCCTGCACCTCATGCGTCGGGAGCTGCGGGAATTCCCTCACCTGTTGCCTCGCAAAAGCCCTCAGTTGCATATACCGGAATGCATTCCCTTGGGGCAACCCATATTTCTCGGTCAGCGCTCCCAGACTTGCGAACTTCCCATCCACAAACAGATCTTTCAGTTGCGTTACTCCTGCTCTTTGCCATATTCCAAATCCCCCATCTATTCTCCCCGGGGCAAACCTATGGTTATTTCTTATCGGGGACCCCCACCAAGGCTCCCGTCTTTCCCCTATGCCGTCTCCACTGTCCCCAAATTTTCAAAGTCGCCACCACCACCGGGCTTGTGGTGTATTTCTTCGGTGAGAACGGCAATGGGGCTGTCACCATAGCTTGTAGGCTAGTCCCCCTACAGGACGCCCTCTCCAATCTCTTCCACGCCGCTCCCTCCTCTTCTCCCATCCACTTACTCACCATTGAGATATTGGCGGCCCAATAGTACTCACTTAGGCTCGGTAGTGCCAGCCCCCCCCCCCTATCCCTACTACGCTGTAAGAATCCCTTCCTCACTCTCGGGGTCTTCCCGGCCACACACAAAACTCATGATGCTCTTTTCGATCCTTTTGAAAAAAGCCTTCGTGATCACCACCGGGAGGCACTGAAACACAAAGCGGAATCTCGGGAGGACCACCATTTTAACTGCCTGCACCCTACCTGCCAATGATAGGGGCACCATGTCCCATCTCTTGAAATCCTCCTCCATTTGTTCCACCAACCGCGTTAAATTTAACCTATGTAATGTACCCCAATTCTTGGCTATCTGGATCCCCAAGTAACGAAAGTCCCTCGTTACCTTTCTCAGCGGAAAGTCCTCTATTTCTCTGCTCTGCTCCCCTGGATGCACCACAAACAACTCACTTTTCCCCATGTTCAGTTTATATCCTGAGAATTCTCCAAACTCCCGAAGTGTCCGCATTATCTCTGGCATCCCCTCCGCCGGGTCCGCTACATATAACAACAAATCATCCGCATACAGAGATACCCGGTGTTCTTCTCCTCCTCTAAGTACTCCCCTCCACTTCCTGGAACCCCTCAATGCTATGGCCAGGGGCTCAATCGCCAGTGCAAACAATAATGGGGACAGAGGGCATCCCTGCCTCGTCCCTCTATGGAGCCGAAAGTATGCAGACCCCCGTCCATTCGTGACCACGCTCGCCACTGGGGCCCTATACAACAGCTGCACCCATCCAACATACTCATCTCCAAAACCAAATCTCCTCAGCACCTCCCACAGATAATCCCACTCCACTCTATCAAATGCTTTCTCGGCATCCATCGCCACCACTATCTCCGCTTCCCCCTCTGGTGGGGGCATCATCATTACCCCTAGCAGCCTCCGTATATTCGTATTCAGCTGTCTCCCCTTCACAAACCCAGTTTGGTCCTCATGAACCACCCCCGGGACACAATCCTCTATCCTCATTGCCATTACCCTGGCCAGAATCTTAGCGTCCACATTCAGGAGGGAAATGGGCCTGTAGGACCCGCATTGTAGCGGGTCCTTTTCCTTCTTTAGGAGAAGCGATATCGTTGCCTCAGACATAGTCGGGGGCAGCTGTCCCCTTTCCTTTGCCTCATTAAAGGTCCTCATCAGTAGCGGGGCGAGCAAGTCCACATATTTTCTGTAAAATTCAACTGGGAATCCATCTGGTCCCGGAGCCTTCCCCGCCTGCATGCTCCTAATTCCTTTCACGACTTCCTCTATTTCAATCTGTGCTCCCAGTCCCACCCTTTCCTGCTCCTCCACCTTGGGAAATTCCAGCCGGTCCAGAAAGCCCATCATTCTCTCCCTCCCCTCCGGGGGTTGAGCTTCGTATAATTTTTTATAAAATGTCTTGAACACTCCATTCACTCTCTCCGCTCCCCGCTCCATCTCTCCTTCCTCATCCCTCACTCCCCCTATTTCCCTCGCTGCTCCCCTTTTCCTCAATTGGTGTGCCAGCAACCTGCTCGCCTTCTCCCCATATTCGTACTGTACACCCTGTGCCTTCCTCCACTGTGCCTCTGCAGTACCCGTTGTCAGCAAGTCAAATTCTGCTTTGCCTTTCCCTGTACAGTCCCTCCTCCGGTGCCTCCGCATATTGCCTGTCCACCCTCAGAAGTTCTTGCAGCAACCACTCCCGTTCCCTACTCTCCTGCTTTCCTTTATGTGCCCTTATTGATATCAGCTCCCCTCTAACCACTGCCTTCAGCGCCTCCCAGACCACTCCCACCTGGACCTCCCCATTATCATTGAGTTCCAAGTACTTTTCAATGCACCCCCTCACCCTTAGACACACCCCCTCATCTGCCATTAGTCCCATGTCCATTCTCCAGGGTGGGCCCCCTTCTGTTTCCTCCCCTATCTCCAAGTCCACCCAATGTGGAGCGTGATCCGAAATGGCTATAGCCGTATACTCCGTTCCCCTCTCCTTCGGGATCAGTGTCCTTCCCAAAACAAAAAAGTCTATTCGCGAGTAGACTTTATGGACATAGGAGAAAAACGAAAACTCCTTACTCCTAGGTCTGCTAAATCTCCACGGGTCTACTCCTCCCATCTGCTCCATAAAATCTTTAAGCACCTTGGCTGCTGCCGGCCTCCTTCCAGTCCTGGACCTCGACCTGTCCAGCCCTGGTTCCAACACCGTATTGAAATCTCCCCCCATTACCAACTTTCCCACCTCTAGGTCCGGGATGCGTCCCAGCATCCGCCTCATAAAATTGGCATCATCCCAGTTCGGGGCATATACGTTTACCAAAACCACCATCTCCCCCTGTAGTTTGCCACTCACCATCACGTATCTGCCCCCGCTATCCGCCACTATAGTCTTTGCCTCAAATATTACCCGCTTCCCCACTAATATAGCCACCCCCCTGTTTTTCGCATCTAGCCCCGAATGGAACACCTGCCCCACCCATCCTTTGCGTAGTCTAACTTGGTCTATCAGTTTCAAGTGCGTTTCCTGTAACATAACCACGTCTGCCTTAAGTTTCTTAAGGTGTGCGAGTACCCGTGCCCTCTTTATCGGCCCGTTCAGCCCTCTCACGTTCCACGTGATCAGCCGGGTTGGGGGGCTTTTTACCCACCCCCCTTGTCGATTAGCCATCCCCTTTTTCCAGCTCCTCACCCGGTTCCCACGCAGCTGTGTCCCCCCCAGGCGGTGCCCCCCCGCCCATCCCACCCCATACCAGCTCCCCCTCTCCCCAGCAGCAGCAGCCCAATAATTCCCCCCTCCCACCCCCCCTCGCTAGATCCCCCACTAGCGTAGTTACACCCCCCATGTTGCTCCCAGAAGTCAGCAAACTCTGGCCGACTTCGGCTTCCCCCCGTGACCTCGGCTCGCACCGTGCGACGCCCCCTCCTTCCTGCTTCCCTATTCCCGCCATGATTATCATAGCGCGGGAACCGAGCCCGTGCTTCCCCCTTGGCCCCGCCCCCAATGGCCAACGCCCCATCTCCTCCACCTCCCCTCCTCCCCCCATCACCACCTGTGGGAGAGAGAAAAGTTACCACATCGCAGGATTAGTACATAAAACTCCTCTTTCCCCCCTTTCTACCCCCCTCTTCGCCCCCCATACGCGCCCCACCACTTTGTTTCAAACGTTCTTTTTTTTAAATTATTATTAAATAACCCGCTCATTCCAATTTTTCTTCCACGATAAAAGTCCACGCCTCATCCGCCGTCTCAAAGTAGTGGTGCCTCCCTCGATATGTGACCCACAGTCTTGCCGGTTGCAGCATTCCGAATTTTATCTTCTTTTTGTGAAGCACCGCCTTGGCCCGATTAAAGCTCGCCCTCCTTCTCGCCACACCTCCGCACTCCAGTCTTGATATACGCGGATCACGTTCTCCCACTTACTGCTCCGAGTTTTCTTTGCCCATCTAAGGACCATCTCTCTGTCCTTAAAACGGAGGAATCTCGCCACTATGGCTCTGGGAATTTCTCCTGCTCTCGGTCCTCGCGCCATCACTCGGTATGCTCCCTCCACCTCCAACGGACCCGCCGGGGCCTCCGCTCCCATTAACGAGTGCAGCATCGTGCTCACAAATGCCCCGACGTCTGCTCCCTCCGCACCTTCAGGAAGACCAAGAATCCTTAGGTTGTTCCTCCTCGCGTTGTCCTCCAGCCTTTCCACACATCGTTTATGGTGTGCCTCGTGCATCTCCGTCTTCACCACCAGGCCCTGTATGTCGTCCTCATTCTCGGCAGCCTTTGCCTTCACGACCCGAAGCTCCCGCTCCTGGGTCTTTTGCTCCTCCTTTAGCCCTTCGATCGCCTGTAATATCGGGGCCAACAGCTCCTTCTTCATTTCCTTTTTGAGTTCTTCCACGCAGCGTTTCAAGAACTCGTGTTGTTCAGGGCCCCATATTAAGCTGCCACCTTCCGACGCCATCTTGGTTTTTGCTTGCCTTCCTTGCCGCTGTTCTAAAGGATCCACCGCAATCCGGCCACCTTCCTCTCCTTTTTTCATCCGTATCCAGGGGGGATTCCCTTCTGGTTCGCCGCACAGTACTTTTAGCCGTTAAAATTGCCGTTGGGGCTCTTATTAAGAGCCCAAAAGTCCGTTCCATCGGGAGCTGCCGAAACGTGCGGCTCAGCTGGTCATCGCCGCACCCGGAAGTCCCTCTGTTCGCTTTTAAAGGCTTCCCAATCCTCTGGCTTCCCACTAACGCTCGCCACTTTGTATGCTTTTTCTTTAGCTTTTATGCTGTCCTTGACTTCCCTCGTCAGCCATGGATGCCTTGCTTGCCCCTTAGCATGTTTCCTCCTCCTTGGGATGAACTTCTGTTTAGCTTCCCGAATAACCCCCCAAAAACTCCTGCCATTGCTGTTCCACTGTCTTCCCTGCTCGGCTCCCTTTCCAATCAACTCTGGGCGGCACCCTCAGTACTGACGCTCTGACAGTGCAACATTCCCTCAGTACTGACCCTCTGACAGGGCAGCACTCCCTCAGTACTGACCCTCTGACAGTGCGGCACTCCCTCAGTACTGACCCTCTGACTGTGCAGCACTCCCTCAGTACTGACCCTCTGACAGGGCAGCACTCCCTCAGTACTGACCCTCTGACAGTGCGGCACTCCCTCAGTACTGACCCACTGACAGTGCAGCACACCCTCAGCACTGACCCTCTGACAGTGCAGCACTCCCTCAGCACTGACCCTCTGACAGTGCGGCACTCCCTCAGTACTGAGCCTCTGACAGTGCAACATTCCCTCAGTACTGACCCTCTGACAGTGCGGCACTCCCTCAGTACTGACCCACTGACAGTGCAGCACACCCTCAGTACTGACCCTCTGACAGTGCAGCACACCCTCAGTACTGACCCTCTGACAGTGCAGCACTCCCTCAGTACTGACCCTCTGACAGTGCAGCATTCCCTCAGTACTGACCCTCTGACAGTGCGGCACTCCCTCAGTACTGACCCTCTGACAGTGCGGCACTCCCTCAGTACTGACCCTCTGACAGTGCAGCATTCCCTCAGTACTGACCCTCTGACAGTGCGGCACTCCCTCAGTACTGACCCTCTGACAGTGCAGCACTCCCTCAGTACTGACCCTCTGACAGTGCTGCACTCCCTCAGTACTGACCCTCTAACAGTGCAGAGCTCCCTCAGTACTGATGCTCTGACAGTGCGGCACTCCCTCAGTACTGACCCTCTGACAGTGCGGCACTCCCTCAGTACTGACCCTCTGACAGTGCAGCACTCCCTCAGTACTGACCCTCTGACAGTGCAGCACTCCCTCAGTACTGACCCTCTGACAGTGCAGCACTCCCTCAGTACTGACCCTCTGACAGTGCGGCACTCCCTCAGTACTGACCCACTGACAGTGCAGCACTCCCTCAGTACTGATCCTCTGACAGTGCAGCACTCCCTCAGTACTGACCCTCTGACAGTGCAGCACTCCCTCAGTACTGACCCTCTGACAGTGCAGCACTCCCTCAATACTGACCCTCTGACAGTGCAGCACTCCCTCAATACTGACCCTCTGACAGTGCAGCACTCCCTCAGTACTGACCCTCTGACGGTAGGGCACTCCCTCAGTACTGACCCTCTGACAGTGCAGCTCTCCCTCAGTACTGACCCTCTGACAGTGCAGCACTCACTCAATACTGACTCTCTGACAGTGCAGCACTCCCTCAGTACTGACCCTCTGACAGTGCAGCACTCCCTCAATACTGACCCTCTGACAGTGCAGCACTCCCTCAGTACTGACCCTCTGACAGTGCAGCACTCACTCAGTACTGACTCTCTGACAGTGCAGCACTCCCTCAGTGCTGACCCTCTGACAGTGCGGCACTCCCTCAGTACTGACCCTCTGACAGTGCGGCACTCCCTCAGTGCTGACCCTCTGACAGTGCGGCACTCCCTCAGTACTGACCCTCTGACAGTGCGGCACTCCCTCAGTACTGACCCTCTGACAGTGCGGCACTGCCTCAGTACTGGCCACTTGAAGGCCATTTCCTGCCTCGCCTCAATGTTCAGGTTGGCAAGAATATTGAGATTGGTGGAAGGCCAAAAAAGGCGGGGCGAAATCCCCCTTCTGAATAAGATCCTTGGATTGTGGTCCACCCAATAATACCCCCCACCCCCCCGCTCCCCCGCGAGACCCCAAACGCACTCCACCCAGGCCTCCCCCCCCCCCCCCCCCCCCCCCCCCCCCCCCCCCGCTGTCCCAGGACCCCCTCGTCCACACCTGTAGCTCCAGTGGCTGGAGTTAACTTCCAACATCCAACTGCATTCCTCCTTCGGTCCATCGCAGCTGTTGGGACGTTGCCCTGAGTGAGGGGCGGAAGTCGAACCGACTGCCACTGGACCCTCATTTGAGTGTGGCCACTCGGGGATGTTCCCCTCCGACACTCCCGAAGGTGGGGAGCAGGTCGACACTCCAAACACTTTCCTCAACACCAACTCCATCTCCCTCCCTGTCTCGGAAGCTGAAGTGGACTGTTCACCACTCCAGACTGATCCAGTGGTAACCTCGTACCATCGCTGATTCAACCCATTCCCACCTCCGTAACATCAGCTGACCTTGTCCCTGCCTCAGCTGATCCGCTGCGGAAACCCTCACCCATGGCCTTGGTAGCTCCAGACTGCGGTATTCTATCACACCCCTGGCTGCTGTCCGATAGTCTACACTCAGTAATGGTGAGGTCCATCCATGCTGGAACCTGCCTCGTCTCCCCATCATCCCCTGTGCCCCCCGACCTACGCTGCCTCCCAGTCAAGCAACCTCTCATCCTTGAAAATTCTCCTCCTTTTTTCCCGGCCCTGCCTCTCCCTATCTCTGTCATCTCCAGTCCCACAACCCTCTGATATAATCGTGCTCATCTAAACCTGCACCTTTCATTTTAAACCGTCACCGTAAACATTCAAACCCGCCCCCACCACCCTTCCCGTACCAGCCTCCCCGAACAGGCGCCGGAATGTGGCGACTAGGGGCTTTTCACAGTAACTTCACTGAAGCCGACTTGTGACAATAAGCGATTTTCATTTTTCATTTTCAGCGACGCACAGTGGCAGCCGTGTGTACCATCTACAAGATGCACTGCAGTAACTCACCGAGGTTCCTCAGACAGAACCTTGTAGACCCACAGCCACGACCATCTAGAGGGACAAGGGCCGCAGATACCTGGGAGCCCCACCACCTGGAGGTTCCCCTCCAAGTCACTCACCGCCCCAACTGGGAAATATATCGGCCGTTCCTTCACTGTCACTGGGGCAACATCCTGGAACTCCCTCCCTAACAGCACAGTGGGTGTACCTACTGCAGGGACTGCAGCTCACCCCCACCTTCTGAAGGGGAATTAGGGATGGGTAATAAATGCTGGCCTGACCAGCGACGCCCACATCCCGTAATTCAACTTTTTTTTAAAATTGCTCCATCTTTGGCAGTGCGAGTTCAGCAGCCTGGGCCGGAAGTTCTGGAATTCCCTCTCGCCTGCCCCCTCCTCCATTAAGACATCACTACAAACCCACCTCGATGACCAAACGTTTGGTCACCATCTACATTTGTCTCCGAAGTTGTTGTTAATAGTCCTGTCAGTTTTAAAGATGCTATATAAATGCAGGTTGTTGTTGTTCAGCCCAGATTTTGTACCCGCGCCTCCAGATGGGGGGATTCTGCCCACTGAGGCCTGCTCTGTGAGTGTGAGACGGGCCCACCGAGACCTGCTCTGTGAGTGTGAGACGGGCCCACCGAGACCTGCTCAGTGAGTGTGAGGCAGGGGATTCTGCCCACCGAGACCTGCTCTGTGAGTGTGAGACGGGCCCACCGAGGCCTGCTCTGTGAGTGTGAGGCGGGCCCACCGTGACCTGCTCAGTGAGTGTGAGGCGGGCCCACCGAGACCTGCTCAGTGAGTGTGAGACGGGCCCACCAAGACCTGCTCTGTGAGTGTGAGACGGGCCCACCGAGACCTGCTCTGTGAGTGTGAGACGGGCCCACCGAGACCTGCTCTGTGAGTGTGAGACGGGCCCACCGAGGCCTGCTCTGTGCGTGTGAGACGGGCCCACCGAGGCCTGCTCTGTGAGTGTGAGACGGGCCCACCGAGGCCTGCTCTGTAAGTGTGAGACGGGCCCACCGAGACCTGCTCAGTGAGTGTGAGGCAGGGGATTCTGCCCACCGAGGCCTGCTCTGTGAGTGTGAGACGGGCCCACCGAGACCTGCTCTGTGAGTGTGAGGCGGGCCCACCGAGACCTGCTCTGTGAGTGTGAGGCGGGCCCACCGAGACCTGCTCAGTGAGTGTGAGTTGGGCCCACCGAGGCCTGCTCAGTGAGTGTGAGGCGGGCCCACCGAGATCTGCTCTGTGAGTGTGAGGCCTGCTCTGTGAGTGTGAGACGGGCCCACCGAGGCCTGCTCTGTGAGTGTGAGACGGGCCCACCGAGGCCTGCTCTGTGAGTGTGAGACCGGCCCACCGAGGCCTGCTCTGTGAGTGTGAGACGGGCCCACCGAGGCCTGCTCTGTGAGTGTGAGACGGGCCCACCGAGGCCTGCTCTGTGAGTGTGAGACCGGCCCACCGAGGCCTGCTCTGTGAGTGTGAGACGGGCCCACCGAGGCCTTCTCTGTGAGTGTGAGACGGGCCCACCGAGGCCTGCTCTGTGAGTGTGAGACGGGCCCACCGAGACCTGCTCTGTGAGTGTGAGGCCTGCTCTGTGAGGCCTGCTCTGCGAGACCTGCTCAGTGAGTGTGAGGCCTGCTCTGTGAGGCCTGCTCAGTGAGTGTGAGGCGGGGGATGCTGCCCATCGAGGCCTGCTCAGTGAGTGTGAGGCCTGCTCTGTGAGTGTGCGGCCTGCTCTGTGAGTGTGAGGCCTGCTCTGTGAGTGTGAGGCCTGCTCTGTGAGTGTGAGGCCTGCTCTGTGAGTGTGAGGCCTGCTCTGTGAGTGTGCGGCCTGCTCTGTGAGTGTGCGGCCTGCGCTGTGAGTGTGCGGCCTGCTCTGTGAGTGTGCGGCCTGCTCTGTGAGTGTGCGGCCTGCTCTGTGAGTGTGCGGCCTGCTCTGTGAGTGTGAGGCCTGCTCAGTGAGTGTGAGGCCTGCTCAGTGAGTGTGAGGCCTGCTCAGTGAGTGTGAGGCCTGCTCAGTGAGTGTGAGGCCTGCTCAGTGAGTGTGAGGCCTGCTCAGTGAGTGTGAGGCCTGCTCAGTGAGTGTGAGGCCTGCTCAGTGAGTGTGAGGCCTGCTCAGTGAGTGTGAGGCCTGCTCAGTGAGTGTGAGGCCTGCTCAGTGAGTGTGAGGCCTGCTCAGTGAGTGTGAGGCCTGCTCAGTGAGTGTGAGGCCTGCTCTGTGAGTGTGAGGCCTGCTCTGTGAGGCCTGCTCTGCGAGACCTGCTCAGTGAGTGTGAGGCCTGCTCTGTGAGGCCTGCTCTGCGAGACCTGCTCAGTGAGTGTGAGGCCTGCTCTGTGAGGCCTGCTCTCGGCCTTTTCAGTCTCTGTTTTCCCCCCCGTTGTTGAACTGTTTGGTCAGCTGTGTGATGTTTGTTTTATTTTTCACTCCAGCGCCCTGGCATGCCCTCAGGTGCCCGAATGGCACCTCAAGGATCAGCGATGGGCCCCCCCGGGTCCCCGTACGGTGGGAGCCCCGCGGTGCGCCCGGGAATGCCACAGCCGGTATTGGACCAGCCTCGCAAACGCTCTGCCCCAACACAAGTGCCACAGCAGCAGCAGGCAGTGCAGAGTCGCACCCGCAGGTAGGTGCGATGTGGAGGGGCGTTCAGGGGCTGAGGAGCATTGAGGGCAAACGGGGGGGGGGGGGGGGGGGGGGGAGCGGTGGAAGGGATAGTGGGAGGGGAATAAACAGTCATCATGGGAGACGGGGTGAAGAGGTGTTTATGATGGGCAGGGTATTGCTAGGGGTGGGGCAGTGAGATGCTGCACAAACCACATTTAGGGGAGGGGCAGAAGGGCACAAAGTGACTGTCGGTTGAGGGTGAGGGTAGTCGCAGATAGGGAGTGTCATAATATCTACCAGTATATTATGGTGCAGACACACACTGATGGACATGCAGTGGGACCAATCAACACACACACCGCAGCCAATCACCAGTGAGAGCACACACACTATAAAGACAGGGGGCAGTAGAGTTCCCGCTCATTCTAGTAGCAGCCAGCTCGGAGCACAGAGCTCACAGCCTGCAACACAGACATTCACCATGTGCTGAGTGCATCACCTGGTTAGGACTCGGCAAGGGTCAACAGTTAAAGCTGGTATTGCATTTACCCACAGTTCAAGTATGTTAACATAGTTAACCTTATAATAAAATAGAGTCGCACCACTTCCAGTGTTGGTGACCTGTTTGTGATCCAGAACACCCAACACAGCATGGTACAAGGAGTGGTTGCATACTAGCACTTCTGAGACCCACCTGCAACTAATCAGCATTCCGGCATCCTGAAGTATGGAGAACATCAACCCGCCGCCGCTCCGCATCGCCGGCAATCTCGGGGTCAATTGGAAGATTTTTAAACAGCGCTTCCATCTCTTCCTCGAAGCCACGGACAGGGAGAAGGCCTCGGACACCAGGAAGATTGCTCTGCTTCTCTCCACGGCCGGGCAACACGCCATCCACATCTTCAACTCCCTCACATTCACAGACGACGAGGACAAGACAAAGTACAAGACGGTTCTCCTCAAATTCGACACCCACTTCAGCATCGAGGTCAATGAAAGCTTTGTTCCAGCAGCGCTTGCAGGGTAAGGACGAGCCTTTCCAATCCTTTTTAACACACCTCGGCATCCTTGCGCAGTCCTTGCAGCTACGGGCCCACCTCCGACTCCATGATACGCGACCAGATCGTATTTGGTGTTCTGTCGGACCCCCTGCGTCAGCAGCTCCTCAAAATTAAGCAACTCACCCTAGCGACCGCCATTGAGACCTGTGTCCTGCATGAAAATGCCACCAGCCGGTACTCCCACATACAGGCGGCTGAAACGGCGCGGCAAGGTCCCCACGAGGCGGAACGGGTCCAAACAATTGAACACCTCCAAGGCTGCAGCCCGGATGAGGGCGGCCATTCCGCGCGCTTTTCGCGGCCTCCCGCGCTTGTACGCGCCAATCGAGGGGACGGTGACGTGGAGGAACGTGGTGCGCAGGCGCACACCACACAGGACCGCACCGTGCATGCGCGGTGGCGTAATGAGCGTACTGACGTCACGACGTGCGGCAACTGTGGCTCCGCCCATTTAAAGCGGCAATGTCCTGCAAAATTTCGACAATGCCTACGATGTGGCAGACTTGGCCACTATGCTGCCTGCTGCCGAGCAGCTCAGCCTGCCAATTCGCATCGCTTCAGCCAGCCGCGCAGGAACGTTCGGGCAATTCAACCCACGGTCCCCGAGTCCGATTCCGACTTCCCGCAGATCAGTGACACCGAGGACCCGAGGGAACCTTTTCGAGTCGCTGTTATAACAAAGAACAGGCTGTCCCCGAATCAAAACCACCAGCCGCTGTCGGTGCACAGCATTGATCCAGACGACGAGTGGTGTGCCACCCTGACCGTCAACCAGAATTCGACGCCCACCTCAGAGACTTGACTTATGAGTTTTACGATGTTGGACTCTTTGATCTGTTCTGTTATCCTGTTTCATCATTCCAGTAGTTTGTATATAATGTTCATTTCGTTGTTGGTGTGACACCCTATTTCTCTGCACCAGGCACCTTCCCGTGTAAATAGACTAGCCTCATGTACATAGTCATGTAAATAACACACACACACATAGTCAGGTACATTCACTGCACAATATTTATTGTCACACAGGCACATGTTCTTTATATAACAGGGGGGATGTCATAATATACACCAGTACATTATGGTGCAGACACACACTGATGGACACACAGTGGGACCAATCAGCATACACAACACCGCAGCCAATCACCAGTGAGAGCACACGCACTATAAAGACAGGGGGCAGGAGAGTTCCCGCTCATTCTAGTAGCAGCCAGCTCGGAGCACAGAGCTCACAGCCTGCAACACAGACATTCACCATGTGCTGAGTGCATCACCGGGTTAGGACTAGGCAAGGGTCGACAGTTAAAGCTGGTATTGCATTTACCCACCGTTCCAGTATGTTAACATAGTTAACCTTATAATAAAATAGAGTTGCACCACTTCCAGTGTTGGTGACCTGGTTGTGATCCAGAACACCCAACACATCAGGGAGGGGTAATGGTGGCCTGAAAGAGCCCTGAGGCTGCCAGGCTCCAAAATGGCTGCCGGCAATCAGGATCTGTGATCATGTCTGAAGTTGCAGAGAGAGAGGTTTCAGCACCTGGAAGCAGAAATCCAATAAACAAAATATTGAATGTTACATAAAACCATGTGAAAGGCCGATTGATTGTTGGCTTTTATCTGGAGGCGAGAGTTCAAACTGGAGGGAGTGATGGTGGGGCTGCGCAGAATCTAGACACCAGCCGGAGTAACGGGATTGGGCCTGGGCCCCTCAGGAAGGAGGTGTTAACCTGGGAGGAGGCGCAGTGAAGATTTACTCCACCGATGCCAGGGTTAACTGATAAGGAGAGGCCATTAACGCTATCCACTCACAAGGGGAGCCCGACACCCCCGGGCGTCGCCACACCGACCAGCAGCTGCCCAAAGCCACCTCTTGAAGCCCCCCCCCCTCCTCACAGACCAGGGTCTGGACTCTTGGGGGGGAGGTGGGCCAGACCGTGGTAACTGTGAACATTTCCCACCGGTGGGGGAGTTGATTCCAGCGAGGTGCACGGGATGGATGTGCTCCTCACGTTGAGCAGCTCAACCTGCCTTTAACCCAAAGCCCTGGGAACAAAATTCCCGCGTTCATCCCGACTTCGGGAAACTGATTTTGACCTTGCTCCAAATTAAACTCCCAACAACCCCCGAGCTTCCCACTGCCAGAGGGAGAGGACGATCCCACTAATTGGCAGCATGGCCAAGGCTGGGAACGAAATACTTCAGGCTATTTCATTTCTAGACGTGTTGAAGAAGATGGAAAAAGGCGGAGAGGTAGAACTGAGGATCGCGGAGAGGATAAAAAGAATAAAGAGAAATGATCTTGGCTCAGAAAGAGAGTTAGGGAACAGCGAGTGGCGTTGTTTAGGGGGCGTGTGACAGACGTTGCTGTGTGGGGCACAGTGCGAATCGGGATATTAGTGAGGTTTGTAATAACGGGGATGGAGAATTCAGGGGAGTCTATAAACTTCAACTAAAATATAAAAATGGGCAGGTTATGCTTCAGTTGTACAGGGCAATGGTGGAGCAGTGTGGACCCCCCCCCCCCCCCCCCGCCCCCCGGGCGGTGTGGGCCCCGGGCAGTGTGGAGCCCGGGCAGTGTGGAGCCCGGGCAGTGTGGACCCCCCCCTGGGCAATGTGGACCCCACCCCCCCCGGGCAGTGTGGGCCCCGGGCAGTGTGGAGCCCGGGCAGTGTGGGCCCCGGGCAGTGTGGGCCCCGGGCAGTGTGGACCCCCCCCCCCCGGGCAGTGTGGGCCCCGGGCAGTGTGGGCCCCGGGCAGTGTGGGCCCCGGGCAGTGTGGGCCCCGGGCAGTGTGGATCCCCCCTGGGCAGTGTGGACCCCGGGCAGTGTGGACCCCAGGCAGTGTGGACCCCCCCTGGGCAGTGTGGACCCCGGGCAGTGTGGACCCCCCCCCCCCGGGCAGTGTGGACCCCCCCCCCCGGGCAGTGTGGACCCCCCCCCCCCGGGCAGTGTGGACCCCCTCCTGGGCAGTGTGGACCCCACGCCCCCCCCGGGCAGTGTGGACCCCCCCTGGGCAGTGTGGACCCAACCCCCCCCCCCCCGGGCAGTGTGGACCCCCCCCCCCGGGCAGTGTGGACCCCCCCCCCCGGGCAGTGTGGACCCCCCCTGGGCAGTGTGGACCCCACGCCCCCCCCGGGCAGAGTGGACCCCCCCCCGGGCAGTGTGGACCCCCCCCCCCCCCCGGGCAGTGTGGACCCCCCCCCCCCGGGCAGTGTGGACCCCCCCCCCCCCGGGCAGTGTGGACCCCCCCCTGGGCAGTGTGGACCCCACGCCCCCCCCTCGGGCAGTGTGGACCCCCCCCTGGGCAATGTGGACCCCGGGCAGTGTGGACCCCCCCCTGGGCAGTGTGGACCCCACGCCCCCCCCCCCCCCGGGCAGTGTGGACCCCCCCCTGGGCAGTGTGGACCCCACGCCCCCCCCCCCGGGCAGTGTGGACCCCCCCCCTGGGCAGTGTGGACCCCCCCCTGTGCAGTGTGGACCCCCCCCCCCGGGCAGTGTGGACCCCACCACCCCCCCCCCCGGGCAGTGTTGACCCCCCCTGGGCAGTGTGGACCCCCCCCCCCCGGGCAGTGTGGACCCCCCCCCCGGGCAGTGTGGACCCCCCCCCGGGCAGTGTGGACCCCGGGCAGTGTGGACCCCCCCCCCCGGGCAGTGTGAACCCCCCCCCGGGCAGTGTGGACCCCCCCCCGGGCAGTGTGGACCCCGGGCAGTGTGGACCCCCCCCCCGGGCAGTGTGGACCCCACCCCTGGGCAGTGTGGACCCCCCCCTGGGCAGTGTGGACCCCGGGCAGTGTGGACCCCCCCCCGGGCAGTGTGGACCCCCCCCCGGGCAGTGTGGACCCCCCCCCCGGGCAGTGTGGACCCCCCCCGGGCAGTGTGGACCCCCCCCCGGGCAGTGTGGACCCCCCCCCCCCGGGCAGTGTGGACCCCCCCCCACCCCCCCGGGCAGTGTGGACCCCCCCCCGGGCAGTGTGGACCCCCCCCCGGGCAGTGTGGACCCCACCCCTGGGCTGTGTGGACCCCGCCTGGGCAGTGTGGACCCCGGGCAGTGTGGACCCCCCCCCCCGGGCAGTGTGGGCCCCGGGCAGTGTGGACCCCCCCCCTGGGCAGTGTGGACCCCCCCCCCCGGGCAGTGTGGACCCCGGGCAGTGTGGACCCCCCCCCCCGGACAGTGTGGACCCCCCCCCTGGGCTGCGTGGACCCCGCCTGGGCAGTGTGGACCCCGGGCAGTGTGGACCCCGGGCAGTGTGGACCCCCCCCCCGGGCAGTGTGGGCCCCGGGCAGTGTGGACCCCCCCCCGGGCAGTGTGGACCCCACCCCTGGGCAGTGTGGACCCCCCCCCAGGGCAGTGTGGGCCCCCCCCTGGGCAGTGTGGACCCCCCCCTGGGCAGTGTGGACCCCCCCCCCCCCCCGGGCAGTGTGGACCCCGGGCAGTGTGGACCCCGGGCAGTGTGGACCCCCCCCCCGGGCAGTGTGGGCCCCGGGCAGTGTGGACCCCCCCCCCGGGCAGTGTGGACCCCACCCCTGGGCAGTGTGGACCCCCCCCCAGGGCAGTGTGGGCCCCCCCCTGGGCAGTGTGGACCCCCCCCCTGGGCAGTGTGGACCCCCCCCCCCCGGGCAGTGTGGACCCCGGGCAGTGTGGACCCCCCCCCCGGACAGTGTGGACCCCCCCCTGGGCAGTGTGGACCCACCCCCCTGGGCAGTGTGGACCCACCCCCCCCCCCCGGACAGTGTGGACCCCCCCCTGGGCAGTGTGGACCCCCCCCCCCCCCCCCGGACAGTGTGGACCCCCCCCTGGGCAGTGTGGACCCCGGGCAGTGTGGACCCCCCCCGGACAGTGTGGTCCCCCCCCTGGGCAGTGTGGACCCACCCCCCCCCCCGGACAGTGTGGACCCCCCTCTGGGCAGTGTGGACCCCCCCTGGGCAGTGTGGACCCACCCCCCCCCCCCCGGGCAGTGTGGACCCCCCCTGGGCAGTGTGGACCCCCCCCCTGGGCAGTGTGGACCCCCCCCCCTGGGCAGTGTGGACCCCCCCCCCCCTGGGCAGTGTGGACCCCCCCCCGGGCAGTGTGGACCCCGGGCAGTGTGGACCCCCCCCCCGGACAGTGTGGACCCCCCCCTGGGCAGTGTGGACCCCCCCCCTGGGCAGTGTGGACCCACCCCGGACAGTGTTCACTCCGGCTCTGGAGCTGACGTGTGAAGTTGTGGATTCTCTGATTTGGAGACTATGTCCCCAGGCCGCCTGTACCCCAATTATCCTCGGAAACCGGGTAAATAGGGCCCAAAACCAGGGATGGGATGATCCGCTCCCCGGCGGGGGTCCCGGCGGGACGGAGTGGCGGGAATCACTCCGGCGTCGGGCTGCACCTTCAGCGACGAGGCCGGCCCCAGAGTGGTTTGTGCCGTGCCGGCCGGTGCGAGTTGGAGCATGCGTACGAGCGCCAGCGTGTGCTGTGTCATCCCAGGGCCTGCGCGGGGGGGGGGGGTTCATCTCCACGTCGGCCATCGTGGATGAATTGCAGCCAATGCGGGGGAATAGAGCACAGGCCCGCCCACGGATCAGTGGGCCCCGATCGCGGGCCAGGCCACCGTGGGCGGACCCCCCCCCCGGGGCCAGAGCCTCCCGAGGACCCCGGAGGTCGCCCCCGCCCCCAGGTCCCGCCGGTAAGGACCTACTCTAAACCACACTGGCGGGACCGGCAGAAAACGGGCCACTCGGCCCATCGCGGGCCGGAGAATCGCCGGGGGGGGGGCCGCCATTCCCGCCCCAGCCAAATCTCCGGTGCCGGAGAATTCGGCAGCCGGTGGGGGCGGGATTCACGCCGCCACCCCCGGCGATTCTCAAACCTCGGAGGATCCCGCCCCAGGAGTCCAGCGGGAGCTCCTTACAGTGACAATAAAGATTATTGAATAAAAGAGAAAATTCACAGCCAGAGATTGTGAATTCTCTCCCCCAGAGATGCTCCAATGTCCAGTATAATCAGGACTGAGATCGATAGGTTAACGGACATTGGGGATAATGGAATTCAGGTCGAATCAGCCACTGGCAGGAGGGATAGTCAGCAGCTTCGGTGGGCTGAATGGCCTCTGATTCCTTACGTTCTAATTGATGTTTCTGTTTAAAATATTACAGTGCGAAAAGACGGAAGATGGCCGACAAGATCCTACCGCAGAGGGTGAGTATCGCAGAGGAGGAGGGGGAGCACCAAGGGTAAATGAGAGAGAGAAAACTGAGTGATACGGGGCGAGGGGATTGAGGGATACGGGGTGAGGGGATTGAGGGATACGGGGTGAGGGTGCGATTGAGGGATATGGGGTGAGGGTGGGATTGAGGGATACGGGGTGAGGGTGGGATTGAGGGATACGGAGTGAGGGGATTGAGGGATACGGGGTGAGGGTGCGATTGAGGGATATGGGGTGAGGGTGGGATTGAGGGATACGGGGTGAGGGTGGGATTGAGGGATACGGAGTGAGGGGATTGAGGGATACGGGGTGAGGGTGGGATTGAGGGATACGGGGTGAGGGTGGGAGTGAGGGATACGGGGTGAGGGTGGGAGTGAGGGATACTGGGTGAGGGGATTGAGGGATACGGGGTGAGGGTGGGATTGAGGGATAAGGGGTGAGGGTGGGAGTGAGGGATACGGGGTGAGGGTCGGATTGAGGGATATGGGGAGACGGCGGGAGTGAGGGATACGGGGAGAGGATGGGAGTGAGGGAAACGGGGAGAGGGAAACGGGGAGAGGGTGGGAGTGAGGGATATGGGGTCAGGGTTGGATTGAGGGATACGGGGTGAGGGTGGGAGTGAGGGATACTGGGTGAGGGTGGGATTGAGGAATACGGAGAGAGGTTGGGATTGAGGGATACGGGGTGAGGGTGGGAGTGAGGGATACGGGGAGATGGTGGGATTGAAGGATACGGGGAGAAGGTGGGATTGAGGGATACGGGCAGTTGGTGGGATTGAGGGATACGGGGACACGGTGGGATTGAGGGATACGGGGAGAGGGTGGGATTGAGGGATACGGGAGAGGGTGGGATCGAGGGATACGGCGAGAATGTGGGATAGACGGATACGGGGAGAATGATGAATTGAGGGGTACGGGGTGAGGGTGGGATTGAGGGATACGGGGAGGGGCTGGGATTGAGGGATACGGGGTGAATGTGGGATTGAGGGATACGGGGAGAATGTGGGATTGAGGGATACGGGGAGAGGGTGGGATTGAGGGATACGGGGAGAATGTGGGATTGAGGGATACGGGGAGAATGTGGGATTGAGGGATACGGGGAGAGGGTGGGATTGAGGGATACGGGGAGAATATGGGATTGAGGGATACGGGTTGACGGTGGGATTGAGGGATACGGGGAGAGGTGGGATTGAGGGATACGGGGAGAGGTGGGATTGAGGAATACGGGGAGACGGTGGGATTGAGGGATACGGGGTGAGGGAGGGATTGAGGGATACGGAGTGAGGCTGGGATTGAGGGATACGGAGTGAGGGTGGGATTGAGGTATACGGAGTGAGGGTGGGATTGAAGGATACGGGATGACGGAGGGATTGAGGTATACAGGGTGAGGGTGGGAGTGAGGGATTCGGGGTGAGGGAGGGATTGAGGGAAACAGGGAGAGGGGATTGAGGGATACAAGAAGAGGGTGGAAGTGAGGGATACGGGGTGACGGTGGGATTGAGGGAAACAGGGAGAGGGGATTGAGGGATACAGCGAGAATGTGGGATTGCGGGATACGGGGAGAATGATGAATTGAGGGGTACGGGGTGAGGGTGGGATTGAGGGATACGGGGAGGGGCTGGGATTGAGGGATACGGGGTGAATGTGGGATTGAGGGATACGGGGAGAATGTGGGATTGAGGGATACGGAGAGAGGTGGGATTGAGGGATACGGGGAGAGGTGGGATTGAGGGATACGGGGTGAGGGTGGGATTGAGAGATACGGGGAGAATGTGGGATTGAGGGATACGGGGAGAATGTGGGAGTGAGGGATACAATGTGAGGGTGGGATTGAGGGATTAGGGTGAGGGTGGGTTTTTAGGGTACGGGGAAGTGGGATTGAGGGATACGGGGTGAGGGTGGGATTGAGGGATACGGGTGAGGGTGGGATTGAGGGTACGGGGAGGTGGGATACGGGGTGAGGTTGGTATGGAGGGATACGGGGAGATGTGATTGAGGGATAGGGGGTGAGGGTGTAATTGAGGGATACGGGGAGAGGTGATTGAGGGATACAGGGAGAGGGTGGGAGTGAGGGATATGGGGTGAGGGAGGGATTGAAAGATACGGGGTGAGGGTGGGATTGATGGATACGGGGTGAGGGTGGGAGTGAGTGATACGGGGTGAGGGTGGCAGTGAGGGATATAAGGCGAGGGTGGGATTGAGGGATACGGGGTGAGGGTGGGATTGAGGGGTACGGGGTGAGGGTGGGATTGAGGGCTACGGGGTGAGGGTGGGAGTGAGGGATACGGGGTGAGGGTGGGAATGAGGGATACGGACTGAGGGTAGGATTGAGGGATACGGGGTGAGGGTGGGATTGAGGGATACGGGGTGAGGGTGGGAGTGAGGGATACGGAGAGATGGTGGGATTGAGAGATACGGGGAGAAAGTGGGATTGAGGGATACGGGGAGAGGGTGGGATTGAGGGATACGGGGAGACGGTGGGATTGAAGGATACGGGGTGAGGGTGGGATTGAGGTATACGGGGTGAAGGTGGGATTGAGGGATGGGGGTGAGGGTGGAATAGAGGGATTGGGGTGAGGGTGCGATTGAGGGATACGGGGTGAGGGTGGGATTGAGGGATACGGGGTGAGGGTGGGATTGAGGGATACGGGGTGAGGGTGGGATTGAGGGATACGGGGTGAGGGTAGGATTGGGGGACACGGGGAGGGGGTGGGATTGAGGGATTCGGGGTGAGGGAGGGATTGAGGGATCTGGGGAGAAGGTGGGATTGAGGGTTACGGGGTCAGTTGATTGAGGGATACGGGGAGAAGGTAAAATTGAGGGATACGGGGAGAGGGGATTGAGGGACACGGGGAGAGGGTGCGATTGAGGGATTCGGGGTGAGGGAGGGATTGAGGGACACGGGGTGGGGGTGGGATTGAGGGATTCGGGGTGAGGGTGGGATTGAGGGACACTGGGTGAGGGTGGGATTGAGGGATGGGGGTGAGGGTGGAATAGAGGGATTGGGGTGAGGGTGGGATTGAGGGACACGGGGTGAGGGTGGGATTGAGGGATGGGGGTGAGGGTGGAATAGAGGGATTGGGGTGAGGGTGGGATTGAGGGATACGGGGAGGTGGGATTGAGGGATAGGGGAGAAGGTGGGATTGAGGGATACAGGGTAAGGGTGGGATTGAGGGATACGGGGTGAGGGGATTAAGGGATACGGGTGTGGGTGGGATAGAGGAATACGGGTGAGGGTGGGATTGTGGGAGTCGGGGTGAGGGTGGGAGTGAGGGATATGGGGTGAGGGTGGGATTGAGGGATACAGGGAGAGGGTGGGATTGAGGGATACGGGGAGAGGGTGGGATTGAGGGATACGGAGTGAGGGTGGGATTGAGGGAAATGGGGAGAGGGTGGGATTGAGGGATACGGGGTGAGGGTGGCATTGAGGGATACGGAGTGAGGGTGGGATTGAGGGATACGGAGTGAGGATGGGATTGAGGGATACGGGGAGAATGTGGGTTTGAGGGATACGGGATGAGGGTGGGATTGAGGGATACTGGGTGAGGGTGGGATTGAGGGATACGGGGTGAGGATGGGATTGAGGGATACGGGGTGAGGATGGGATTGAGGGACACAGGGAGAATGTGGGGTTGAGGGATACGGGGAGAAGGTGGGATTGAGGGATACGGGGTGAGGGTGGGAATTGAGGGATACGGGGTGAGGGTGGGATTGAGGGATACGGGGAGAATGTCGGATTGAGGGATACGGGGAGAAGGTGGGATGGAGGGATACGGGGTGAGGGTGGGATTGAGGGACACGGGGAGAATGTGGGATTGAGGGATACAGAGAAAAGGTGGGATTGAGGGATACGGGGTGAGGGTGGGGATTGAGGGATACGAGGAGAATGTGGGATTGAGGGATACGGGGAGAAGGTGGGATTGAGGGATACGGGGAGAAGGTGGCATTGAGGGATACGGGGTGAAGGTGGGATTGAGGGATACGGGGTGAGGGTGGGATTGAGGGATACAGGGTGAGGGTGGGGATTGAGGGATACGGGGTGAGGGTGGGATTGAGGGATACGAGAAGAATGTGGGATTGAGGGATACGGGGAGAAGGTGGGATTGAGGGATACAGGGTGAGGGTGGGGATTGAGGGATACCGGGAGGTGGGATTGAGGGATACGGGGTGAGGGAGGGATTGTGGGATTGGGGTGAGGTTGGATTGAGGGATACGGGTGAGGGTGGGATTGAGGAATACGGGTGAGGGTGGGATTGAGGGATACGGGGAGAAGGTGGGATTGAGGGATACGGGGACAGGGTGGGATTGAGGGAGTCGGGGTGAGGGTGGGAGTGAGGGATATGGGGTGAGGGTGGGTTTCAGGGATACGGGGTGAGGGGGGATTGAGAGATACGAGGAGGTGGGATTGAGGGATACAGGGTGAGGGGGGGATTGAGGGATACGAGGAAGTGGGATTGAGGGATACGGGGAGAAGGTGGGATTGAGGGATACAGGGAGAGGGCGGGAGTGAGGGATACGGGGTGAGGGTCGGATTGAGGGATAGGGGGTGAGGGTCGGATTGAGGGATACGGGGACAGGGTGGGATTGAGGGAGTCGGGGTGAGGGTGGGAGTGAGGGATATGGGGTGAGGGGGGATTGAGGGATACGAGGAAGTGGGATTGAGGGATACAGGGAGAAGGTGGGATTGAGGGATACGGGGAGAAGGTGGGATTGAGGGATACGGGGAGAGGGCAGGAGTGAGGGATACGGGGTGAGGGTGGGGATTGAGGGATATGGGGTGAGGGTGGGATTGAGGGATTGGGGCGAGGTGATTGAGGGATAGGGGGTGGGGGAGGGAATGAGGGATACGGGGTGAGGGCGGGAGTGAGGGATACGGGGTGAGGGTGGGGATTGAGGGATATGGGGTGAGGGTGGGGATTGAGGGATTGGGGCGAGGGGATTGAGGGATAGGGGGTGAGGGTCGGATTGAGGGATACGGGGTCAGGGTGGGATTGAGGGATACGGAGAGAGGTTGGGATTGAGGGATATGGGGTGAGGGTGGGATTGAGGGATACGGGGTGAGGGTGGGATTGAGGGATACGGGGTGAGGGTGGGTTTGAGGGATACGGGGTGAGGGTGGGATTGATGGACATGGGGTCAGGGTGGGATTGAGGGATACGGGGTGAGGGTGGGATTGAGGGATACGGGGTGAGGGAGGGATTGAGGGATACGGAGAGAGGTTGGGATTGAGGGATATGGGGTCAGGGTGGGATTGAGGGATACGGGGTGAGGGTGGGATTGAGGGATACGGAGAGAGGGGGGGATTGAGGGATACGGGGTGAGGGTGGGATTGAGGGATACGGAGAGAGGGTGGGAGTGAGGGACATGGGGTGAGGGAGGGATTGAAAGATACGGGGTGAGGGTGGGATTGATGGATACGGGGTGAGGGTGGGAGTGAGGGATAAGGGGTGAGGGTGGGAGTGAGGGATACGGGGTGAGGGTCGGATTGAGGGATATGGGGAGACGGCGGGAGTGAGGGATACGGGGAGAGGATGGGAGTGAGGGAAACGGGGAGAGGGAAACGGGGAGAGGGTGGGAGTGAGGGATATGGGGTCAGGGTTGGATTGAGGGATACGGGGTGAGGGTGGGAGTGAGGGATACTGGGTGAGGGTGGGATTGAGGAATACGGAGAGAGGTTGGGATTGAGGGATACGGGGTGAGGGTGGGAGTGAGGGATACGGGGAGATGGTGGGATTGAAGGATACGGGGAGAAGGTGGGATTGAGGGATACGGGCAGTTGGTGGGATTGAGGGATACGGGGACACGGTGGGATTGAGGGATACGGGGAGAGGGTGGGATTGAGGGATACGGGAGAGGGTGGGATCGAGGGATACGGCGAGAATGTGGGATAGACGGATACGGGGAGAATGATGAATTGAGGGGTACGGGGTGAGGGTGGGATTGAGGGATACGGGGAGGGGCTGGGATTGAGGGATACGGGGTGAATGTGGGATTGAGGGATACGGGGAGAATGTGGGATTGAGGTATACGGGGAGAGGGTGGGATTGAGGGATACGGGGAGAATGTGGGATTGAGGGATACGGGGAGAATGTGGGATTGAGGGATACGGGGAGAGGGTGGGATTGAGGGATACGGGGAGAATATGGGATTGAGCGATACGGGTTGACGGTGGGATTGAGGGATACGGGGAGAGGTGGGATTGAGGGATACGGGGAGAGGTGGGATTGAGGAATACGGGGAGACGGTGGGATTGAGGGATACGGGGTGAGGGAGGGATTGAGGGATACGGAGTGAGGCTGGGATTGAGGGATACGGAGTGAGGGTGGGATTGAGGTATACGGAGTGAGGGTGGGATTGAAGGATACGGGATGACGGAGGGATTGAGGTATACAGGGTGAGGGTGGGAGTGAGGGATTCGGGGTGAGGGAGGGATTGAGGGAAACAGGGAGAGGGGATTGAGGGATACAAGAAGAGGGTGGAAGTGAGGGATACGGGGTGACGGTGGGATTGAGGGAAACAGGGAGAGGGGATTGAGGGATACAGCGAGAATGTGGGATTGCGGGATACGGGGAGAATGATGAATTGAGGGGTACGGGGTGAGGGTGGGATTGAGGGATACGGGGAGGGGCTGGGATTGAGGGATACGGGGTGAATGTGGGATTGAGGGATACGGGGAGAATGTGGGATTGAGGGATACGGAGAGAGGTGGGATTGAGGGATACGGGGAGAGGTGGGATTGAGGGATACGGGGTGAGGGTGGGATTGAGAGATACGGGGAGAATGTGGGATTGAGGGATACGGGGAGAATGTGGGAGTGAGGGATACAATGTGAGGGTGGGATTGAGGGATTAGGGTGAGGGTGGGTTTTTAGGGTACGGGGAAGTGGGATTGAGGGATACGGGGTGAGGGTGGGATTGAGGGATACGGGTGAGGGTGGGATTGAGGGTACGGGGAGGTGGGATACGGGGTGAGGTTGGTATGGAGGGATACGGGGAGATGTGATTGAGGGATAGGGGGTGAGGGTGTAATTGAGGGATACGGGGAGAGGTGATTGAGGGATACAGGGAGAGGGTGGGAGTGAGGGATATGGGGTGAGGGAGGGATTGAAAGATACGGGGTGAGGGTGGGATTGATGGATACGGGGTGAGGGTGGGAGTGAGTGATACGGGGTGAGGGTGGCAGTGAGGGATATAAGGCGAGGGTGGGATTGAGGGATACGGGGTGAGGGTGGGATTGAGGGGTACGGGGTGAGGGTGGGATTGAGGGCTACGGGGTGAGGGTGGGAGTGAGGGATACGGGGTGAGGGTGGGAATGAGGGATACGGACTGAGGGTAGGATTGAGGGATACGGGGTGAGGGTGGGATTGAGGGATACGGGGTGAGGGTGGGAGTGAGGGATACGGAGAGATGGTGGGATTGAGAGATACGGGGAGAAAGTGGGATTGAGGGATACGGGGAGAGGGTGGGATTGAGGGATACGGGGAGACGGTGGGATTGAAGGATACGGGGTGAGGGTGGGATTGAGGTATACGGGTGAAGGTGGGATTGAGGGATGGGGGTGAGGGTGGAATAGAGGGATTGGGGTGAGGGTGCGATTGAGGGATACGGGGTGAGGGTGGGATTGAGGGATACGGGGTGAGGGTGGGATTGAGGGATACGGGGTGAGGGTGGGATTGAGGGATACGGGGTGAGGGTAGGATTGGGGGACATGGGGAGGGGGTGGGATTGAGGGATTCGGGGTGAGGGAGGGATTGAGGGATCTGGGGAGAAGGTGGGATTGAGGGTTACGGGGTCAGTTGATTGAGGGATACGGGGAGAAGGTAAAATTGAGGGATACGGGGAGAGGGGATTGAGGGACACGGGGAGAGGGTGCGATTGAGGGATTCGGGGTGAGGGAGGGATTGAGGGACACGGGGTGGGGGTGGGATTGAGGGATTCGGGGTGAGGGTGGGATTGAGGGACACTGGGTGAGGGTGGGATTGAGGGATGGGGGTGAGGGTGGAATAGAGGGATTGGGGTGAGGGTGGGATTGAGGGACACGGGGTGAGGGTGGGATTGAGGGATGGGGGTGAGGGTGGAATAGAGGGATTGGGGTGAGGGTGGGATTGAGGGATACGGGGAGGTGGGATTGAGGGATAGGGGAGAAGGTGGGATTGAGGGATACAGGGTAAGGGTGGGATTGAGGGATACGGGGTGAGGGGATTAAGGGATACGGGTGTGGGTGGGATTGAGGAATACGGGTGAGGGTGGGATTGTGGGAGTCGGGGTGAGGGTGGGAGTGAGGGATATGGGGTGAGGGTGGGATTGAGGGATACAGGGAGAGGGTGGGATTGAGGGATACGGGGAGAGGGTGGGATTGAGGGATACGGAGTGAGGGTGGGATTGAGGGATACGGGGAGAATGTGGGTTTGAGGGATACGGGATGAGGGTGGGATTGAGGGATACTGGGTGAGGGTGGGATTGAGGGATACGGGGTGAGGATGGGATTGAGGGATACGGGGTGAGGATGGGATTGAGGGACACAGGGAGAATGTGGGGTTGAGGGATACGGGGAGAAGGTGGGATTGAGGGATACGGGGTGAGGGTGGGAATTGAGGGATACGGGGTGAGGGTGGGGATTGAGGGATACGGGGTGAGGGTGGGATTGAAGGATACGGGGAGAATGTCGGATTGAGGGATACGGGGAGAAGGTGGGATGGAGGGATACGGGGTGAGGGTGGGATTGAGGGACACGGGGAGAATGTGGGATTGAGGGATACAGAGAAAAGGTGGGATTGAGGGATACGGGGTGAGGGTGGGGATTGAGGGATACGAGGAGAATGTGGGATTGAGGGATACGGGGAGAAGGTGGGATTGAGGGATACGGGGAGAAGGTGGCATTGAGGGATACGGGGTGAAGGTGGGATTGAGGGATACGGGGTGAGGGTGGGGATTGAGGGATACGAGAAGAATGTGGGATTGAGGGATACGGGGAGAAGGTGGGATTGAGGGATACAGGGTGAGGGTGGGGATTGAGGGATACCGGGAGGTGGGATTGAGGGATACGGGGTGAGGGAGGGATTGTGGGATTGGGGTGAGGTTGGATTGAGGGATACGGGTGAGGGTGGGATTGAGGAATACGGGTGAGGGTGGGATTGAGGGATACGGGGAGAAGGTGGGATTGAGGGATACGGGGACAGGGTGGGATTGAGGGAGTCGGGGTGAGGGTGGGAGTGAGGGATATGGGGTGAGGGTGGGTTTCAGGGATACGGGGTGAGGGGGGATTGAGAGATACGAGGAGGTGGGATTGAGGGATACAGGGTGAGGGGGGGATTGAGGGATACGAGGAAGTGGGATTGAGGGATACGGGGAGAAGGTGGGATTGAGGGATACAGGGAGAGGGCGGGAGTGAGGGATACGGGGTGAGGGTCGGATTGAGGGATAGGGGGTGAGGGTCGGATTGAGGGATACGGGGACAGGGTGGGATTGAGGGAGTCGGGGTGAGGGTGGGAGTGAGGGATATGGGGTGAGGGGGGATTGAGGGATACGAGGAAGTGGGATTGAGGGATACAGGGAGAAGGTGGGATTGAGGGATACGGGGAGAAGGTGGGATTGAGGGATATGGGGAGAGGGCAGGAGTGAGGGATACGGGGTGAGGGTGGGGATTGAGGGATATGGGGTGAGGGTGGGATTGAGGGATTGGGGCGAGGTGATTGAGGGATAGGGGGTGGGGGAGGGAATGAGGGATACGGGGTGAGGGCGGGAGTGAGGGATACGGGGTGAGGGTGGGGATTGAGGGATATGGGGTGAGGGTGGGGATTGAGGGATTGGGGCGAGGGGATTGAGGGATAGGGGGTGAGGGTCGGATTGAGGGATACGGGGAGACGGCGGGAGTGAGGGATACGGGGTGATGGTGGGATTGAGGGATACGGGGAGAGGATGGGAGTGAGGGAAACGGGGAGAGGGTGGGAGTGAGGGATACGGGGTCAGGGTGGGATTGAGGGATACGGAGAGAGGTTGGGATTGAGGGATATGGGGTCAGGGTGGGATTGAGGGATACGGGGTGAGGGTGGGATTGAGGGATACGGGGTGAGGGTGGGATTGAGGGATACGGGGTGAGGGTGGGTTTGAGGGATACGGGGTGAGGGTGGGATTGATGGACATGGGGTCAGGGTGGGATTGAGGGATACGGGGTGAGGGTGGGATTGAGGGATACGGGGTGAGGGAGGGATTGAGGGATACGGAGAGAGGTTGGGATTGAGGGATATGGGGTCAGGGTGGGATTGAGGGATACGGGGTGAGGGTGGGATTGAGGGATACGGAGAGAGGGGGGGATTGAGGGATACGGGGTGAGGGTGGGATTGAGGGATACGGAGAGAGGGTGGGAGTGAGGGATATGGGGTGAGGGAGGGATTGAAAGATACGGGGTGAGGGTGGGATTGATGGATACGGGGTGAGGGTGGGAGTGAGGGATTGGGGCGAGGTGATTGAGGGATAGGGGGTGGGGGAGGGAATGAGGGATACGGGGTGAGGGCGGGAGTGAGGGATACGGGGTGAGGGTGGGGATTGAGGGATATGGGGTGAGGGTGGGGATTGAGGGATTGGGGCGAGGGGATTGAGGGATAGGGGGTGAGGGTCGGATTGAGGGATACGGGGAGACGGCGGGAGTGAGGGATACGGGGTGATGGTGGGATTGAGGGATACGGGGAGAGGATGGGAGTGAGGGAAACGGGGAGAGGGTGGGAGTGAGGGATACGGGGTCAGGGTGGGATTGAGGGATACGGAGAGAGGTTGGGATTGAGGGATATGGGGTCAGGGTGGGATTGAGGGATACGGGGTGAGGGTGGGATTGAGGGATACGGGGTGAGGGTGGGATTGAGGGATACGGGGTGAGGGTGGGTTTGAGGGATACGGGGTGAGGGTGGGATTGATGGACATGGGGTCAGGGTGGGATTGAGGGATACGGGGTGAGGGTGGGATTGAGGGATACGGGGTGAGGGAGGGATTGAGGGATACGGAGAGAGGTTGGGATTGAGGGATATGGGGTCAGGGTGGGATTGAGGGATACGGGGTGAGGGTGGGATTGAGGGATACGGAGAGAGGGGGGGATTGAGGGATACGGGGTGAGGGTGGGATTGAGGGATACGGAGAGAGGGTGGGAGTGAGGGATATGGGGTGAGGGAGGGATTGAAAGATACGGGGTGAGGGTGGGATTGATGGATACGGGGTGAGGGTGGGAGTGAGTGATACGGGGTGAGGGTGGCAGTGAGGGATATGAGGCGAGGGTGGGATTGAGGGATACGGGGTGAGGGTGGGATTGAGGGGTACGGGTTGAGGGTGGGATTGAGGGGTACGGGGTGAGGGTGGGAGTGAGGGATACGGGGTGAGGGTGGGAATGAGGGATACGGAGTGAGGGTAGGATTGAGGGATACGGGGTGAGGGTGGGATTGAGGGATACGGGGTGAGGGTGGGAGTGAGGGATATGGGGAGATGGTGGGATTGAGAGATACGGGGAGAAAGTGGGATTGAGGGATACGGGGAGAGGGTGGGATTGAGGGATACGGGGAGACGGTGGGATTGAAGGATACGGGGTGAGGGTGGGATTGAGGTATACGGGGTGAAGGTGGGATTGAGGGATGGAGGTGAGTGTGGAATAGAGGGATTGGGGTGAGGGTGCGATTGAGGGATACGGGGTGAGGGTGGGATTGAGGGATACGGGGTGAGGGTGGGATTGAGGGATACGGGGTGAGGGTGGGATTGAGGGATTCGGGGTGAGGGAGGGATTGAGGGATTTGGGGAGAAGGTGGGATTGAGGGTTACGGGGTCAGTTGATTGAGGGATACGGGGAGAAGGTAAAATTGAGGGATACGGGGAGAGGGGATTGAGGGACACGGGGAGAGGGTGTGATTGAGGGATTCGGGGTGAGGGAGGGATTGAGGGACACGGGGTGGGGGTGGGATTGAGGGATTCGGGGTGAGGGTGGGATTGAGGGACACTGGGTGAGGGTGGGATTGAGGGATGGGGGTGAGGGTGGAATAGAGGGATTGGGGTGAGGGTGGGATTGAGGGACACGGGGTGAGGGTGGGATTGAGGGATGGGGGTGAGGGTGGAATAGAGGGATTGGGGTGAGGGTGGGATTGAGGGATACGGGGAGGTGGGATTGAGGGATAGGGGAGAAGGTGGGATTGAGGGATACAGGGTCAGGGTGGGATTGAGGGATACGGGGTGAGGGGATTAAGGGATACGGGTGTGGGTGGGATTGAGGAATACGGGTGAGGGTGGGATTGTGGGAGTCGGGGTGAGGGTGGGAGTGAGGGATATGGGGTGAGGGTGGGATTGAGCGATACGGGGAGAGGGTGGGATTGAGGGATACGGGGAGAGGGTGGGATTGAGGGATACGGAGTGAGGGTGGGATTGAGGGAAATGGGGAGAGGGTGGGATTGAGGGATACAGAGTGAGGGTGGGAGTGAGGGATACGGAGTGAGGGTGGGATTGAGGGATACGGGGAGAATGTGGGTTTGAGGGATACGGGATGAGGGTGGGATTGAGGGATACTGGGTGAGGGTGGGATTGAGGGATACGGGGTGAGGATGGGATTGAGGGATACGGGGTGAGGGTGGGATTGAGGGATACGGGGAGAATGTCGGATTGAGGGATACGGGGAGAAGGTGGGATTGAGGGATACGGGGTGAGGGTGGGATTGAGGGACACGGGGAGAATGTGGGATTGAGGGATACAGAGAAAAGGTGGGATTGAGGGATACGGGGTGAGGGTGGGGATTGAGGGATACGAGGAGAATGTGGGATTGAGGGATACGGGAAGAAGGTGGGATTGAGGGATACGGGGTGAGTGTGGGGATTGAGGGATACGGGGTGAGGGTGGGATTGAGGGATACGGGGAGAATGTCGGATTGAGGGATACGGGGAGAAGGTGGGATTGAGGGATACGGGGTGAGGGTGGGATTGAGGGACACGGGGAGAATGTGGGATTGAGGGATAGAGAGAAAAGGTGGGATTGAGGGATACGGGGTGAGGGTGGGGATTGAGGGATACGGGGTGAGGGTGGGATTGAGGGATACGGGGTGAGGGTGGGATTGAGGGATACGGGGTGAGGGTGGGATTGAGGGATACGGGGTGAGGGTGGGATTGAGGGATACGGGGCGAGGGTGGGATTGAGGGATACGGGGTGAGGGTGGGATTGATGGACATGGGGTCAGGGTGGGATTGAGGGATACGGGGTGAGGGTGGGATTGAGGGATACGGGGTGAGGGAGGGATTGAGGGATACGGAGAGAGGTTGGGATTGAGGGATATGGGGTCAGGGTGGTATTGAGGGATACGGGGTGAGGGTGGGATTGAGGGATACGGAGAGAGGGGGGGATTGAGGGATACGGGGTGAGGGTGGGATTGAGGGATACGGAGAGAGGGTGGGAGTGAGGGATATGGGGTGAGGGAGGGATTGAAAGATACGGGGTGAGGGTGGGATTGATGGATACGGGGTGAGGGTGGGAGTGAGTGATACGGGGTGAGGGTGGCAGTGAGGGATATGAGGCGAGGGTGGGATTGAGGGATACGGGGTGAGGGTGGGATTGAGGGGTACGGGTTGAGGGTGGGATTGAGGGGTACGGGGTGAGGGTGGGAGTGAGGGATACGGGGTGAGGGTGGGAATGAGGGATACGGAGTGAGGGTAGGATTGAGGGATACGGGGTGAGGGTGGGATTGAGGGATACGGGGTGAGGGTGGGAGTGAGGGATACGGGGAGATGGTGGGATTGAGAGATACGGGGAGAAAGTGGGATTGAGGGATACGGGGAGAGGGTGGGATTGAGGGATACGGGGAGACGGTGGGATTGAAGGATACGGGGTGAGGGTGGGATTGAGTTATACGGGGTGAAGGTGGGATTGAGGGATGGAGGTGAGTGTGGAATAGAGGGATTGGGGTGAGGGTGCGATTGAGGGATACGGGGTGAGGGTGGGATTGAGGGATACGGGGTGAGGGTGGGATTGAGGGATACGGGGTGAGGGTGGGATTGAGGGATTCGGGGTGAGGGAGGGATTGAGGGATTTGGGGAGAAGGTGGGATTGAGGGTTACGGGGTTAGTTGATTGAGGGATACGGGGAGAAGGTAAAATTGAGGGATACGGGGAGAGGGGATTGAGGGACACGGGGAGAGGGTGTGATTGAGGGATTCGGGGTGAGGGAGGGATTGAGGGACACGGGGTGGGGGTGGGATTGAGGGATTCGGGGTGAGGGTGGGATTGAGGGACACTGGGTGAGGGTGGGATTGAGGGATGGGGGTGAGGGTGGAATAGAGGGATTGGGGTGAGGGTGGGATTGAGGGACACGGGGTGAGGGTGGGATTGAGGGATGGGGGTGAGGGTGGAATAGAGGGATTGGGGTGAGGGTGGGATTGAGGGATACGGGGAGGTGGGATTGAGGGATAGGGGAGAAGGTGGGATTGAGGGATACAGGGTCAGGGTCGGGGTGAGGGGATTAAGGGATACGGGTGTAGGTGGGATTGAGGAATACGGGTGAGGGTGGGATTGTGGGAGTCGGGGTGAGGGTGGGAGTGAGGGATATGGGGTGAGGGTGGGATTGAGCGATACGGGGAGAGGGTGGGATTGAGGGATACGGGGAGAGGGTGGGATTGAGGGATACGGAGTGAGGGTGGGATTGAGGGAAATGGGGAGAGGGTGGGATTGAGGGATACAGAGTGAGGGTGGGAGTGAGGGATACGGAGTGAGGGTGGGATTGAGGGATACGGGGAGAATGTCGGATTGAGGGATACGGGGAAAAGGTGGGATTGAGGGATACGGGGTGAGGGTGGGATTGAGGGATACAGAGAAAAGGTGGGATTGAGGGATACGGGGTGAGGGTGGGGATTGAGGGATACGAGGAGAATGTGGGATTGAGGGATACGGGGAGAAGGTGGGATTGAGGGATACGGGGAGAAGGTGGCATTGAGGGATACGGGGTGAAGGTGGGATTGAGGGATACGGGGTGAGGGTGGGGATTGAGGGATACGAGAAGAATGTGGGATTGAGGGATACGGGGAGAAGGTGGGATTGAGGGATACAGGGTGAGGGTGGCGATTGAGGGATACCGGGAGGTGGGATTGAGGGATACGGGGTGAGGGAGGGATTGTGGGATTGGGGTGAGGTTGGATTGAGGGATACGGGTGAGGGTGGGATTGAGGAATACGGGGAGAAGGTGGGATTGAGGGATACGGGGACAGGGTGGGATTGAGGGAGTCGGGGTGAGGGTGGGAGTGAGGGATATGGGGTGAGGGTGGGTTTCAGGGATACGGGGTGAGGGGGGATTGAGAGATACGAGGAGGTGGGATTGAGGGATACAGGGTGAGGGGGGGATTGAGGGATACAGGGAGAGGGCGGGAGTGAGGGATACGGGGTGAGGGTCGGATTGAGGGATAGGGGGTGAGGGTCGGATTGAGGGATACGGGGACAGGGTGGGATTGAGGGATACGGGGAGAAGGTGGGATTGAGGGATACGGGGTGAGGGTGGGGATTGAGGGATACGAGAAGAATGTGGGATTGAGGGATACGGGGAGAAGGTGGGATTGAGGGATACAGGGTGAGGGTGGGGATTGAGGGATACCGGGAGGTGGGATTGAGGGATACGGGGTGAGGGAGGGATTGTGGGATTGGGGTGAGGTTGGATTGAGGGATACGGGTGAGGGTGGGATTGAGGAATACGGGTGAGGGTGGGATTGAGGGATACGGGGAGAAGGTGGGATTGAGGGATACGGGGACAGGGTGGGATTGAGGGAGTCGGGGTGAGGGTGGGAGTGAGGGATATGGGGTGAGGGTGGGTTTCAGGTATACGGGGTGAGGGGGGATTGAGTGATACGAGGAGGTGGGATTGAGGGATACAGGGTGAGGGGGGGATTGAGGGATACGAGGAAGTGGGATTGAGGGATACGGGGAGAAGGTGGGATTGAGGGATACAGGGAGAGGGCGGGAGTGAGGGATACGGGGTGAGGGTCGGATTGAGGGATAGGGGGTGAGGGTCGGATTGAGGGATACGGGGACAGGGTGGGATTGAGGGAGTCGAGGTGAGGGTGGGAGTGAGGGATATGGGGTGAGGGGGGATTGAGGGATACGAGGAAGTGGGATTGAGGGATACGGGGAGAAGGTGGGATTGAGGGATACGGAGAGAAGGTGGGATTGAGGGATACGGTGTGAGGGTGGGATTGAGGGATACGGGGAGAAGGTGGGATTGAGGGATACGGGGAGAGGGCAGGAGTGAGGGATACGGGGTGAGGGTGGGGATTGAGGGATATGGGGTGAGGGTGGGATTGAGGGATTGGGGCGAGGGGATTGAGGGATAGGGGGTGGGGGAGGGAATGAGGGATACGGGGTGAGGGCGGGAGTGAGGGATACGGGGTGAGGGTGGGGATTGAGGGATATGGGGTGAGGGTGGGGATTGAGGGATTGGGGCGAGGGGATTGAGGGATAGGGGGTGAGGGTCGGATTGAGGGATACGGGGAGACGGCGGGAGTGAGGGATACGGGGTGATGGTGGGATTGAGGGATACGGGGAGAGGATGGGAGTGAGGGAAACGGGGAGAGGGTGGGAGTGAGGGATACGGGGTCAGGGTGGGATTGAGGGATACGGAGAGAGGTTGGGATTGAGGGATATGGGGTCAGGGTGGGATTGAGGGATACGGGGTGAGGGTGGGATTGAGGGATACGGGGTGAGGGTGGGATTGAGGGATACGGGGTGAGGGTGGGATTGAGGGATACGGGGTGAGGGAGGGATTGAGGGATACGGGAGAGGGTGGGTTCGAGGGATACGGCGAGAATGTGGGATTGAGGGATACAGGGAGAATGATGAATTGAGGGGTACGGGGTGAGGGTGGGATTGAGGGATACGGGGTGAGGGTGGGATTGAGGGATACGGGGTGAGGGTGGGATTGATGGACATGGGGTCAGGGTGGGATTGAGGGATACGGGGTGAGGGTGGGATTGAGGGATACGGGGAGAGGGTGGGATTGAGGGATACGGGAGAGGGTGGGTTCGAGGGATACGGCGAGAATGTGGGATTGAGGGATACAGGGAGAATGATGAATTGAGGGGTACGGGGTGAGGGTGGGATTGAGGGATACGGGGAGGGGCTGGGATTGAGGGATACGGGGAGTTGCTGGGATTGAGGGATACGGGGTGAATGTGGGATTGAGGGATACGGGGAGAATGTGGGATTGAGGGATACGGAGAGAGGTGGGATTGAGGGATACGGGGAGAGGTGGGATTGAGGGATACGGGGTGAGGGTGGGATTGAGAGATACGGGGAGAATGTGGGATTGAGGGATACGGGGAGAATGTGGGAGTGAGGGATACAATGTGAGGGTGGGATTGAGGGATTAGGGTGAGGGTGGGTTTTTAGGGTACGGGGAAGTGGGATTGAGGGATACGGGGTGAGGGTGGGATTGAGGGATACGGGTGAGGGTGGGATTGAGGGTACGGGGAGGTGGGATACGGGGTGAGGTTGGTATGGAGGGATACGGGGAGATGTGATTGAGGGATAGGGGGTGAGGGTGTAATTGAGGGATACGGGGAGAGGTGATTGAGGGATACAGGGAGAGGGTGGGAGTGAGGGATATGGGGTGAGGGAGGGATTGAAAGATACGGGGTGAGGGTGGGATTGATGGATACGGGGTGAGGGTGGGAGTGAGTGATACGGGGTGAGGGTGGCAGTGAGGGATATAAGGCGAGGGTGGGATTGAGGGATACGGGGTGAGGGTGGGATTGAGGGGTACGGGGTGAGGGTGGGATTGAGGGCTACGGGGTGAGGGTGGGAGTGAGGGATACGGGGTGAGGGTGGGATTGAGGGGTACGGGGTGAGGGTGGGACTGAGGGATACGGGGTGAGGGTGGGAATGAGGGATACGGACTGAGGGTAGGATTGAGGGATACGGGGTGAGGGTGGGATTGAGGGATACGGGGTGAGGGTGGGAGTGAGGGATACGGAGAGATGGTGGGATTGAGAGATACGGGGAGAAAGTGGGATTGAGGGATACGGGGAGAGGGTGGGATTGAGGGATACGGGGAGACGGTGGGATTGAAGGATACGGGGTGAGGGTGGGATTGAGGTATACGGGGTGAAGGTGGGATTGAGGGATGGGGGTGAGGGTGGAATAGAGGGATTGGGGTGAGGGTGCGATTGAGGGATACGGGGTGAGGGTGCGATTGAGGGATACGGGGTGAGGGTGGGATTGAGGGATACGGGGTGAGGGTGGGATTGAGGGATACGGGGTGAGGGTGGGATTGAGGGATACGGGGTGAGGGTAGGATTGGGGGACACGGGGAGGGGGTGGGATTGAGGGATTCGGGGTGAGGGAGGGATTGAGGGATCTGGGGAGAAGGTGGGATTGAGGGTTACGGGGTCAGTTGATTGAGGGATACGGGGAGAAGGTAAAATTGAAGGATACGGGGAGAGGGGATTGAGGGACACGGGGAGAGGGTGCGATTGAGGGATTCGGGGTGAGGGAGGGATTGAGGGACACGGGGTGGGGGTGGGATTGAGGGATTCGGGGTGAGGGTGGGATTGAGGGACACTGGGTGAGGGTGGGATTGAGGGATGGGGGTGAGGGTGGAATAGAGGGATTGGGGTGAGGGTGGGATTGAGGGACACGGGGTGAGGGTGGGATTGAGGGATGGGGGTGAGGGTGGAATAGAGGGATTGGGGTGAGGGTGGGATTGAGGGATACGGGGAGGTGGGATTGAGGGATAGGGGAGAAGGTGGGATTGAGGGATACAGGGTAAGGGTGGGATTGAGGGATACGGGGTGAGGGGATTAAGGGATACGGGTCTGGGTGGGTTTGAGGAATACGGGTGAGGGTGGGATTGTGGGAGTCGGGGTGAGGGTGGGAGTGAGGGATATGGGGTGAGGGTGGGATTGAGGGATACAGGGAGAGGGTTGGATTGAGGGATACGGGGAGAGGGTGGGATTGAGGGATACGGAGTGAGGGTGGGATTGAGGGAAATGGGGAGAGGGTGGGATTGAGGGATACGGGGTGAGGGTGGCATTGAGGGATACGGAGTGAGGGTGGGATTGAGGGATACAGAGTGAGGGTGGGAGTGAGGGATACGGAGTGAGGATGGGATTGAGGGATACGGGGAGAATGTGGGTTTGAGGGATACGGGATGAGGGTGGGATTGAGGGATACTGGGTGAGGGTGGGATTGAGGGATACGGGGTGAGGATGGGATTGAGGGACACAGGGAGAATGTGGGGTTGAGGGATACGGGGAGAAGGTGGGATTGAGGGATACGGGGTGAGGGTGGGAATTGAGGGATACGGGGTGAGGGTGGGATTGAGGGATACGGGGAGAATGTCGCATTGAGGGATACGGGGAGAAGGTGGGATTGAGGGATACGGGGTGAGGGTGGGATTGAGGGACACGGGGAGAATGTGGGATTGAGGGATACAGAGAAAAGGTGGGATTGAGGGATACGGGGTGAGGGTGGGGATTGAGGGATAGGAGGAGAATGTGGGATTGAGGGATACGGGGAGAAGGTGGGATTGAGGGATACGGGGAGAAGGTGGCATTGAGGGATACGGGGTGAAGGTGGGATTGAGGGATACGGGGTGAGGGTGGGGATTGAGGGATACGAGAAGAATGTGGGATTGAGGGATACGGGGAGAAGGTGGGATTGAGGGATACAGGGTGAGGGTGGGGATTGAGGGATACCGGGAGGTGGGATTGAGGGATACGGGGTGAGGGAGGGATTGTGGGATTGGGGTGAGGTTGGATTGAGGGATACGGGTGAGGGTGGGATTGAGGAATACGGGTGAGGGTGGGATTGAGGGATACGGGGAGAAGGTGGGATTGAGGGATACGGGGACAGGGTGGGATTGAGGGAGTCGGGGTGAGGGTGGGAGTGAGGGATATGGGGTGAGGGTGGGTTTCAGGGATACGGGGTGAGGGGGGATTGAGAGATACGAGGAGGTGGGATTGAGGGATACAGGGTGAGGGGGGGATTGAGGGATACGAGGAAGTGGGATTGAGGGATACGGGGAGAAGGTGGGATTGAGGGATACAGGGAGAGGGCGGGAGTGAGGGATACGGGGTGAGGGTCGGATTGAGGGATAGGGGGTGAGGGTGGGATTGAGGGATACGGGGACAGGGTGGGATTGAGGGAGTCGGGGTGAGGGTGGGAGTGAGGGATATGGGGTGAGGGGGGATTGAGGGATACGAGGAAGTGGGATTGAGGGATACAGGGAGAAGGTGGGATTGAGGGATACGGGGAGAAGGTGGGATTGAGGGATATGGGGAGAGGGCAGGAGTGAGGGATACGGGGTGAGGGTGGGGATTGAGGGATATGGGGTGAGGGTGGGATTGAGGGATTGGGGCGAGGTGATTGAGGGATAGGGGGTGGGGGAGGGAATGAGGGATACGGGGTGAGGGCGGGAGTGAGGGATACGGGGTGAGGGTGGGGATTGAGGGATATGGGGTGAGGGTGGGGATTGAGGGATTGGGGCGAGGGGATTGAGGGATAGGGGGTGAGGGTCGGATTGAGGGATACGGGGAGACGGCGGGAGTGAGGGATACGGGGTGATGGTGGGATTGAGGGATACGGGGAGAGGATGGGAGTGAGGGAAACGGGGAGAGGGTGGGAGTGAGGGATACGGGGTCAGGGTGGGATTGAGGGATACGGAGAGAGGTTGGGATTGAGGGATATGGGGTCAGGGTGGGATTGAGGGATACGGGGTGAGGGTGGGATTGAGGGATACTGGGTGAGGGTGGGATTGAGGGATACGGGGTGAGGGTGGGATTGAGGGATACGGGATGAGGGTGGGATTGATGGACATGGGGTCAGGGTGGGATTGAGGGATACGGGGTGAGGGTGGGATTGAGGGATACGGGGTGAGGGAGGGATTGAGGGATACGGAGAGAGGTTGGGATTGAGGGATATGGGGTCAGGGTGGGATTGAGGGATACGGGGTGAGGGTGGGATTGAGGGATACGGAGAGAGGGGGGGATTGAGGGATACGGGGTGAGGGTGGGATTGAGGGATACGGATAGAGGGTGGGAGTGAGGGATATGGGGTGAGGGAGGGATTGAAAGATACGGGGTGAGGGTGGGATTGATGGATACGGGGTGAGGGTGGGAGTGAGTGATACGGGGTGAGGGTGGCAGTGAGGGATATGAGGCGAGGGTGGGATTGAGGGATACGGAGTGAGGGTAGGATTGAGGGATACGGGGTGAGGGTGGGATTGAGGGATACGGGGTGAGGGTGGGAGTGAGGGATACGGGGAGATGGTGGGATTGAGAGATACGGGGAGAAAGTGGGATTGAGGGATACGGGGAGAGGGTGGGATTGAGGGATACGGGGAGACGGTGGGATTGAAGGATACGGGGTGAGGGTGGGATTGAGGTATACGGGGTGAAGGTGGGATTGAGGGATGGAGGTGAGGGTGGGATTGAGGGATTCGGGGTGAGGGAGGGATTGAGGGATTTGGGGAGAAGGTGGGATTGAGGGTTACGGGGTCAGTTGATTGAGGGATACGGGGAGAAGGTAAAATTGAGGGATACGGGGAGAGGGGATTGAGGGACACGGGGAGAGGGTGTGATTGAGGGATTCGGGGTGAGGGAGGGATTGAGGGACACGGGGTGGGGGTGGGATTGAGGGATTCGGGGTGAGGGTGGGATTGAGGGACACTGGGTGAGGGTGGGATTGAGGGATGGGGGTGAGGGTGGAATAGAGGGATTGGGGTGAGGGTGGGATTGAGGGACACGGGGTGAGGGTGGGATTGAGGGATACGGGGTGAGGGTGGGATTGAGGGATTCGGGGTGAGGGAGGGATTGAGGGATTTGGGGAGAAGGTGGGATTGAGGGTTACGGGGTCAGTTGATTGAGGGATACGGGGAGAAGGTAAAATTGAGGGATACGGGGAGAGGGGATTGAGGGACACGGGGAGAGGGTGTGATTGAGGGATTCGGGGTGAGGGAGGGATTGAGGGACACGGGGTGGGGGTGGGATTGAGGGATTCGGGGTGAGGGTGGGATTGAGGGACACTGGGTGAGGGTGGGATTGAGGGATGGGGGTGAGGGTGGAATAGAGGGATTGGGGTGAGGGTGGGATTGAGGGACACGGGGTGAGGGTGGGATTGAGGGATGGGGGTGAGGGTGGAATAGAGGGATTGGGGTGAGGGTGGGATTGAGGGATATGGGGAGGTGGGATTGAGGGATAGGGGAGAAGGTGGGATTGAGGGATACAGGGTCAGGGTGGGATTGAGGGATACGGGGTGAGGGGATTAAGGGATACGGGTGTGGGTGGGATTGAGGAATACGGGTGAGGGTGGGATTGTGGGAGTCGGGGTGAGGGTGGGAGTGAGGGATATGGGGTGAGGGTGGGATTGAGCGATACGGGGAGAGGGTGGGATTGAGGGATACGGGGAGAGGGTGGGATTGAGGGATACGGAGTGAGGGTGGGATTGAGGGAAATGGGGAGAGGGTGGGATTGAGGGATACAGAGTGAGGGTGGGAGTGAGGGATACGGAGTGAGGGTGGGATTGAGGGATACGGGGAGAATGTGGGTTTGAGGGATACGGGATGAGGGTGGGATTGAGGGATACTGGGTGAGGGTGGGATTGAGGGATAAGGGGTGAGGATGGGATTGAGGCATACGGGGTGAGGATGGGATTGAGGGATACGGGGTGAGGGTGGGATTGAGGGATACGGGGAGAATGTCGGATTGAGGGATACGGGGAGAAGGTGGGATTGAGGGATACGGGGTGAGGGTGGGATTGAGGGACACGGGGAGAATGTGGGATTGAGGGATACAGAGAAAAGGTGGGATTGAGGGATACGGGGTGAGGGTGGGGATTGAGGGATACGAGGAGAATGTGGGATTGAGGGATACGGGGAGAAGGTGGGATTGAGGGATACGGGGTGAGTGTGGGGATTGAGGGATACGGGGTGAGGGTGGGATTGAGGGATACGGGGAGAATGTCGGATTGAGGGATACGGGGAAAAGGTGGGATTGAGGGATACGGGGTGAGGGTGGGATTGAGGGACACGGGGAGAATGTGGGATTGAGGGATACAGAGAAAAGGTGGGATTGAGGGATACGGGGTGAGGGTGTGGATTGAGGGATACGGGGTGAGGGTGGGATTGAGGGATACGGGGTGAGGGTGGGATTGAGGGATACGGGGTGAGGGTGGGATTGAGGGATACGGGGTGAGGGTGGGATTGAGGGATACGGGGTGAGGGTGGGATTGAGGGATACGGGGTGAGGGTGGGATTGATGGACATGGGGTCAGGGTGGGATTGAGGGATACGGGGTGAGGGTGGGATTGAGGGATACGGGGTGAGGGAGGGATTGAGGGATACGGAGAGAGGTTGGGATTGAGGGATATGGGGTCAGGGTGGGATTGAGGGATACGGGGTGAGGGTGGGATTGAGGGATACGGAGAGAGGGGGGGATTGAGGGATACGGGGTGAGGGTGGGATTGAGGGATACGGAGAGAGGGTGGGAGTGAGGGATATGGGGTGAGGGAGGGATTGAAAGATACGGGGTGAGGGTGGGATTGATGGATACGGGGTGAGGGTGGGAGTGAGTGATACGGGGTGAGGGTGGCAGTGAGGGATATGAGGCGAGGGTGGGATTGAGGGATACGGGGTGAGGGTGGGATTGAGGGGTACGGGTTGAGGGTGGGATTGAGGGGTACGGGGTGAGGGTGGGAGTGAGGGATACGGGGTGAGGGTGGGAATGAGGGATACGGAGTGAGGGTAGGATTGAGGGATACGGGGTGAGGGTGGGATTGAGGGATACGGGGTGAGGGTGGGAGTGAGGGATACGGGGAGATGGTGGGATTGAGAGATACGGGGAGAAAGTGGGATTGAGGGATACGGGGAGAGGGTGGGATTGAGGGATACGGGGAGACGGTGGGATTGAAGGATACGGGGTGAGGGTGGGATTGAGGTATACGGGGTGAAGGTGGGATTGAGGGATGGAGGTGAGTGTGGAATAGAGGGATTGGGGTGAGGGTGCGATTGAGGGATACGGGGTGAGGGTGGGATTGAGGGATACGGGGTGAGGGTGGGATTGAGGGATACGGGGTGAGGGTGGGATTGAGGGATTCGGGGTGAGGGAGGGATTGAGGGATTTGGGGAGAAGGTGGGATTGAGGGTTACGGGGTCAGTTGATTGAGGGATACGGGGAGAAGGTAAAATTGAGGGATACGGGGAGAGGGGATTGAGGGACACGGGGAGAGGGTGTGATTGAGGGATTCGGGGTGAGGGAGGGATTGAGGGACACGGGGTGGGGGTGGGATTGAGGGATTCGGGGTGAGGGTGGGATTGAGGGACACTGGGTGAGGGTGGGATTGAGGGATGGGGGTGAGGGTGGAATAGAGGGATTGGGGTGAGGGTGGGATTGAGGGACACGGGGTGAGGGTGGGATTGAGGGATGGGGGTGAGGGTGGAATAGAGGGATTGGGGTGAGGGTGGGATTGAGGGATATGGGGAGGTGGGATTGAGGGATAGGGGAGAAGGTGGGATTGAGGGATACAGGGTCAGGGTGGGATTGAGGGATACGGGGTGAGGGGATTAAGGGATACGGGTGTGGGTGGGATTGAGGAATACGGGTGAGGGTGGGATTGTGGGAGTCGGGGTGAGGGTGGGAGTGAGGGATATGGGGAGAGGGTGGGATTGAGGGATACGGGGAGAGGGTGGGATTGAGGGATACGGAGTGAGGGTGGGATTGAGGGAAATGGGGAGAGGGTGGGATTGAGGGATACAGAGTGAGGGTGGGAGTGAGGGATACGGAGTGAGGATGGGATTGAGGGATACGGGGAGAATGTGGGTTTGAGGGATACGGGATGAGGGTGGGATTGAGGGATACTGGGTGAGGGTGGGATTGAGGGATACGGGGTGAGGATGGGATTGAGGGATACGGGGTGAGGGTGGGATTGAGGGATATGGGGAGAATGTCGGATTGAGGGATACGGGGAGAAGGTGGGATTGAGGGATACGGGGTGAGGGTGGGATTGAGGGACACGGGGAGAATGTGGGATTGAGGGATACAGAGAAAAGGTGGGATTGAGGGATACGGGGTGAGGGTGGGGATTGAGGGATACGAGGAGAATGTGGGATTGAGGGATACGGGGAGAAGGTGGGATTGAGGGATACGGGGTGAGTGTGGGGATTGAGGGATACGGGGTGAGGGTGGGATTGAGGGACACGGGGAGAATGTGGGATTGAGGGATACAGAGAAAAGGTGGGATTGAGGGATACGGGGTGAGGGTGTGGATTGAGGGATACGGGGTGAGGGTGGGATTGAGGGATACGGGGTGAGGGTGGGATTGAGGGATACGGGGTGAGGGTGGGATTGAGGGATACGGGGTGAGGGTGGGATTGAGGGATACGGGGTGAGGGTGGGATTGAGGGATACGGGGTGAGGGTGGGATTGATGGACATGGGGTCAGGGTGGGATTGAGGGATACGGGGTGAGGGTGGGATTGAGGGATACGGGGTGAGGGAGGGATTGAGGGATACGGAGAGAGGTTGGGATTGAGGGATATGGGGTCAGGGTGGGATTGAGGGATACGGGGTGAGGGTGGGATTGAGGGATACGGAGAGAGGGGGGGATTGAGGGATACGGGGTGAGGGTGGGATTGAGGGATACGGAGAGAGGGTGGGAGTGAGGGATATGGGGTGAGGGAGGGATTGAAAGATACGGGGTGAGGGTGGGATTGATGGATACGGGGTGAGGGTGGGAGTGAGTGATACGGGGTGAGGGTGGCAGTGAGGGATATGAGGCGAGGGTGGGATTGAGGGATACGGGGTGAGGGTGGGATTGAGGGGTACGGGTTGAGGGTGGGATTGAGGGGTACGGGGTGAGGGTGGGAGTGAGGGATACGGGGTGAGGGTGGGAATGAGGGATACGGAGTGAGGGTAGGATTGAGGGATACGGGGTGAGGGTGGGATTGAGGGATACGGGGTGAGGGTGGGAGTGAGGGATACGGGGAGATGGTGGGATTGAGAGATACGGGGAGAAAGTGGGATTGAGGGATACGGGGAGAGGGTGGGATTGAGGGATACGGGGAGACGGTGGGATTGAAGGATACGGGGTGAGGGTGGGATTGAGGTATACGGGGTGAAGGTGGGATTGAGGGATGGAGGTGAGTGTGGAATAGAGGGATTGGGGTGAGGGTGCGATTGAGGGATACGGGGTGAGGGTGGGATTGAGGGATACGGGGTGAGGGTGGGATTGAGGGATACGGGGTGAGGGTGGGATTGAGGGATTCGGGGTGAGGGAGGGATTGAGGGATTTGGGGAGAAGGTGGGATTGAGGGTTACGGGGTCAGTTGATTGAGGGATACGGGGAGAAGGTAAAATTGAGGGATACGGGGAGAGGGGATTGAGGGACACGGGGAGAGGGTGTGATTGAGGGATTCGGGGTGAGGGAGGGATTGAGGGACACGGGGTGGGGGTGGGATTGAGGGATTCGGGGTGAGGGTGGGATTGAGGGACACTGGGTGAGGGTGGGATTGAGGGATGGGGGTGAGGGTGGAATAGAGGGATTGGGGTGAGGGTGGGATTGAGGGACACGGGGTGAGGGTGGGATTGAGGGATGGGGGTGAGGGTGGAATAGAGGGATTGGGGTGAGGGTGGGATTGAGGGATACGGGGAGGTGGGATTGAGGGATAGGGGAGAAGGTGGGATTGAGGGATACAGGGTCAGGGTGGGATTGAGGGATACGGGGTGAGGGGATTAAGGGATACGGGTGTGGGTGGGATTGAGGAATACGGGTGAGGGTGGGATTGTGGGAGTCGGGGTGAGGGTGGGAGTGAGGGATATGGGGTGAGGGTGGGAGTGAGGGATATGGGGTGAGGGTGGGATTGAGCGATACGGGGAGAGGGTGGGATTGAGGGATACGGGGAGAGGGTGGGATTGAGGGATACGGAGTGAGGGTGGGATTGAGGGAAATGGGGAGAGGGTGGGATTGAGGGATACAGAGTGAGGGTGGGAGTGAGGGATACGGAGTGAGGGTGGGATTGAGGGATACGGGGAGAATGTGGGTTTGAGGGATACGGGATGAGGGTGGGATTGAGGGATACTGGGTGAGGGTGGGATTGAGGGATACGGGGTGAGGATGGGATTGAGGCATACGGGGTGAGGATGGGATTGAGGGATACGGGGTGAGGGTGGGATTGAGGGATACGGGGAGAATGTCGGATTGAGGGATACGGGGAGAAGGTGGGATTGAGGGATACGGGGTGAGGGTGGGATTGAGGGACACGGGGAGAATGTGGGATTGAGGGATACAGAGAAAAGGTGGGATTGAGGGATACGGGGTGAGGGTGGGGATTGAGGGATACGAGGAGAATGTGGGATTGAGGGATACGGGGAGAAGGTGGGATTGAGGGATACGGGGTGAGTGTGGGGATTGAGGGATACGGGGTGAGGGTGGGATTGAGGGATACGGGGAGAATGTCGGATTGAGGGATACGGGGAGAAGGTGGGATTGAGGGATACGGGGTGAGGTTGGGATTGAGGGACACGGGGAGAATGTGGGATTGAGGGATACAGAGAAAAGGTGGGATTGAGGGATACGGGGTGAGGGTGGGGATTGAGGGATACGAGGAGAATGTGGGATTGAGGGATACGGGGAGAAGGTGGGATTGAGGGATACGGGGAGAAGGTGGCATTGAGGGATACGGGGTGAAGGTGGGATTGAGGGATACGGGGTGAGGGTGGGGATTGAGGGATACGAGAGGAATGTGGTATTGAGGGATACGGGGAGAAGGTGGGATTGAGGGATACAGGGTGAGGGTGGCGATTGAGGGATACCGGGAGGTGGGATTGAGGGATACGGGGTGAGGGAGGGATTGTGGGATTGGGGTGAGGTTGGATTGAGGGATACGGGTGAGGGTGGGATTGAGGAATACGGGGAGAAGGTGGGATTGAGGGATACGGGGACAGGGTGGGATTGAGGGAGTCGGGGTGAGGGTGGGAGTGAGGGATATGGGGTGAGGGTGGGTTTCAGGGATACGGGGTGAGGGGGGATTGAGAGATACGAGGAGGTGGGATTGAGGGATACAGGGTGAGGGGGGATTGAGGGATACAGGGAGAGGGCGGGAGTGAGGGATACGGGGTGAGGGTCGGATTGAGGGATAGGGGGTGAGGGTCGGATTGAGGGATACGGGGACAGGGTGGGATTGAGGGATACGGGGAGAAGGTGGGATTGAGGGATACGGGGTAAGGGTGGGGATTGAGGGATACGAGAAGAATGTGGGATTGAGGGATACGGGGAGAAGGTGGGATTGAGGGATACAGGGTGAGGGTGGGGATTGAGGGATACCGGGAGGTGGGATTGAGGGATACGGGGTGAGGGAGGGATTGTGGGATTGGGGTGAGGTTGGATTGAGGGATACGGGTGAGGGTGGGATTGAGGAATACGGGTGAGGGTGGGATTGAGGGATACGGGGAGAAGGTGGGATTGAGGGATACGGGGACAGGGTGGGATTGAGGGAGTCGGGGTGAGTGTGGGAGTGAGGGATATGGGGTGAGGGTGGGTTTCAGGGATACGGGGTGAGGGGGGATTGAGAGATACGAGGAGGTGGGATTGAGGGATACAGGGTGAGGGGGGGATTGAGGGATACGAGGAAGTGGGATTGAGGGATACGGGGAGAAGGTGGGATTGAGGGATACAGGGAGAGGGCGGGAGTGAGGGATACGGGGTGAGGGTCGGATTGAGGGATAGGGGGTGAGGGTCGGATTGAGGGATACGGGGACAGGGTGGGATTGAGGGAGTCGGGGTGAGGGTGGGAGTGAGGGATATGGGGTGAGGGGGGATTGAGGGATACGAGGAAGTGGGATTGAGGGATACAGGGAGAAGGTGGGATTGAGGGATACGGGGAGAAGGTGGGATTGAGGGATACGGTGTGAGGGTGGGATTGAGGGATACGGGGAGAGGGCAGGAGTGAGGGATACGGGGTGAGGGTGGGGATTGAGGGATATGGGGTGAGGGTGGGATTGAGGGATTGGGGCGAGGGGATTGAGGGATAGGGGGTGGGGGAGGGAATGAGGGATACGGGGTGAGGGCGGGAGTGAGGGATACGGGGTGAGGGTGGGGATTGAGGGATATGGGGTGAGGGTGGGGATTGAGGGATTGGGGCGAGGGGATTGAGGGATAGGGGGTGAGGGTCGGATTGAGGGATACGGGGAGACGGCGGGAGTGAGGGATACGGGGTGATGGTGGGATTGAGGGATACGGGGAGAGGATGGGAGTGAGGGAAACGGGGAGAGGGTGGGAGTGAGGGATACGGGGTCAGGGTGGGATTGAGGGATACGGAGAGAGGTTGGGATTGAGGGATATGGGGTCAGGGTGGGATTGAGGGATACGGGGTGAGGGTGGGATTGAGGGATACGGGGTGAGGGTGGGATTGAGGGATACGGGGTGAGGGTGGGATTGAGGGATACGGGGTGAGGGTGGGATTGAGGGATACGGGGTGAGGGTGGGATTGATGGACATGGGGTCAGGGTGGGATTGAGGGATACGGGGTGAGGGTGGGATTGAGGGATACGGGGTGAGGGAGGGATTGAGGGATACGGGAGAGGGTGGGTTCGAGGGATACGGCGAGAATGTGGGATTGAGGGATACAGGGAGAATGATGAATTGAGGGGTACGGGGTGAGGGTGGGATTGAGGGATACGGGGTGAGGGTGGGATTGAGGGATACGGGGTGAGGGTGGGATTGATGGACATGGGGTCAGGGTGGGATTGAGGGATACGGGGTGAGGGTGGGATTGAGGGATACGGGGAGAGGGTGGGATTGAGGGATACGGGAGAGGGTGGGTTCGAGGGATACGGCGAGAATGTGGGATTGAGGGATACAGGGAGAATGATGAATTGAGGGGTACGGGGTGAGGGTGGGATTGAGGGATACGGGGAGGGGCTGGGATTGAGGGATACGGGGAGGTGCTGGGATTGAGCGATACGGGGTGAATGTGGGATTGAGGGATACGTGGAGAATGTGGGAATGAGGGATACGGGGAGAGGGTGGGATTGAGGGATACGGGGAGAATATGGGATTGAGGGATACGGAGAGAGGTGGGATTGAGGGATACGGGGAGAGGTGGGATTGAGGGATACCGCGTGAGGGTGGGATTGAGAGATACGGGGAGAATGTGGGATTGAGGGATACTGGGAGAATGTGGGAGTGAGGGATATGGTGTGAGGGTGGGATTGAGGGATTAGGGTGATGGTGGGTTTTCAGGGTACGGGGAAGTGGGATTGAGGGATACGGGGTGAGGGTGGGATTGAGGGATATGGGGTGAGGGTGGGATTGAGGGATATGGGGTGAGGGTGGGATTGAGGGGTACGGGGTGAGGGTGGGATTGAGGGGTACGGGGTGATGGTGGGAGTGAGGGATACGGGGTGAGGGTGGGAATGAGGGATACGGAGTGAGGGTGGGATTGAGGGATACGGGGAGAAGGTGGGATTGAGGAATACGGGGAGACGGTGGGATTGAGGGATACGGGGTGAGGGTGGGAGTGAGGGATACGGGGAGATGGTGGGATTGAGGGATACGGGGAGAAGGTGGGATTGAGGAATACGGGGAGAGGGTGGGATTGAGGGATACGGGGAGACGTTGGGATTGAGGGATAGGGGGTGAGGGTGTAATTGTGGGATACGGGGTGGGGGAGGGATTGAAGGATACGGGGTGAGGGTGGGAGTGAGTGATACGGGGTGAGGGTGGGATTGAGGGATACGGGGAGAAGGTGGGATTGAGGGATCCGGGGAGAGGGTGGGATTGAGGGATACGGGGAGGGGCTGGGATTGAGGGATACGGGGAGGTGCTGGGATTGAGCGATACGGGGTGAATGTGGGATTGAGGGATACGTGGAGAATGTGGGAATGAGGGATACGGGGAGAGGGTGGGATTGAGGGATACGGGGAGAATATGGGATTGAGGGATACGGAGAGAGGTGGGATTGAGGGATACGGGGAGAGGTGGGATTGAGGGATACCGCGTGAGGGTGGGATTGAGAGATACGGGGAGAATGTGGGATTGAGGGATACTGGGAGAATGTGGGAGTGAGGGATATGGTGTGAGGGTGGGATTGAGGGATTAGGGTGATGGTGGGTTTTCAGGGTACGGGGAAGTGGGATTGAGGGATACGGGGTGAGGGTGGGATTGAGGGATATGGGGTGAGGGTGGGATTGAGGGATATGGGGTGAGGGTGGGATTGAGGGGTACGGGGTGAGGGTGGGATTGAGGGGTACGGGGTGATGGTGGGAGTGAGGGATACGGGGTGAGGGTGGGAATGAGGGATACGGAGTGAGGGTGGGATTGAGGGATACGGGGAGAAGGTGGGATTGAGGAATACGGGGAGACGGTGGGATTGAGGGATACGGGGTGAGGGTGGGAGTGAGGGATACGGGGAGATGGTGGGATTGAGGGATACGGGGAGAAGGTGGGATTGAGGAATACGGGGAGAGGGTGGGATTGAGGGATACGGGGAGACGGTGGGATTGAGGGATAGGGGGTGAGGGTGTAATTGTGGGATACGGGGTGGGGGAGGGATTGAAGGATACGGGGTGAGGGTGGGAGTGAGTGATACGGGGTGAGGGTGGGATTGAGGGATACGGGGAGAAGGTGGGATTGAGGGATCCGGGGAGAGGGTGGGATTGAGGGATACGGGGAGACGGTGGGAGTGAGGGATACGGGGTGAGGGTGGGCTTGAGGGATATGGGGTCAGGGTGGGATTGAGGGATACGGGGTGAGGGTGGGAGTGAGGGATACGGGGTGAGGGGGGGAATTGAGGGATACGTGGAGAATGTGGGATTGAGGGATACGGGAGAGGGTGGGATTGAGGGATATGGGGTGAGGGTGGGATTGAGGGATACGGGGTGAGGGAGGGATTGAGGGATACGGAGTGAGGTTGGGATTGAGCGATATGGAGTGAGGGTGGGATTGAGGTATACGGAGTGAGGGTGGGAGTGAGGGATTCGAGGTGAGGGAGGGATTGAGGGATACGGGGAGAGGGGATTGAGGGATACAAGAAGAGGGTGGAAGTGAGGGATACGGGGTGACGGTGGGATTGAGGTATACAGGGTGAGGGTGGGAGTGAGGGATTCGAGGTGAGGGAGGGATTGAGGGATACGGGGAGAGGGGATTGAGGGATACAAGAAGAGGGTGGAAGTGAGGGATACGGGGTGACGGTGGGATTGAGGGAAACAGGGAGAGGTGTTTGAGGGATACGGGGTGAGGGTGGGATTCAGGGAAACAGGGAGAGGGGATTGAGGGATACGGGGTGAGGGTGGGATTGAGGGAAACGGGGTGAGGGAGGGATTGAGGGATACGGGTGAGGGTGGGATTGAGGGATACGGGGTGAGGGAGGGATTGAGGGATACGGGGAGGGGCTGGGATTGAGGGATACGGGGTGAATGTGGGATTGAGGGATACGTGGAGAATGTGGGAATGAGGGATACGGGTTGACGGTGGGATTGAGGGATACGGAGAGAGGTGGGATTGAGGGATACGGGGAGGGGTGGGATTGAGGGATACGGGGAGAGGTGGGATTGAGGGATACCGCGTGAGGGTGGGATTGAGAGATACGGGGAGAATGTGGGATTGAGGGATACTGGGAGAATGTGGGAGTGAGGGATATGGTGTGAGGGTGGGATTGAGGGATTAGGGTGAGGGTGGGTTTTTAGGGTACGGGGAAGTGGGATTGAGGGATACGGGGTGAGGGTGGGATTGAGGGATATGGGGTGAGGGAGGGATTGAAGGATACGTGGTGAGGGTGGGATTGAGGGATATGGGGTGAGGGTGGGATTGAGGGGTACGGGGTGATGGTGGGAGTGAGGGATACGGGGTGAGGGTGGGAATGAGGGATACGGAGTGAGGGTGGGATTGAGGGATACGGGGAGAAGGTGGGATTGAGGAATACGGGGAGATGGTGGGATTGAGGGATACGGGGAGAAGGTGGGATTGAGGAATACGGGGAGAAGGTGGGATTGAGGAATACGGGGAGATGGTGGGATTGAGGGATACGGGGAGACGGTGGGATTGAGGGATAGGGGTGAGGGTGTAATTGAGGGATACGGGGTGGGGGAGGGATTGAAGGATACGGGGTGAGGGGATTGAGGGATACAAGAAGAGGGTGGAAGTGAGGGATACGGGGTGACGGTGGGATTGAGGGAAACAGGGAGAGGGGATTGAGGGATACGGGGTGAGGGTGGGATTGAGGGAAACAGGGAGAGGGGATTGAGGGATACAGGGTGAGGGTGGGATTGCGGGAAACGGGGTGAGGGAAGGATTGAGGGATACGGGTGAGGGTGGGATTGAGGGATACGGGGTGATAGAGGGATTGAGGGATACGGGTGAGAGGGTGGGATTGGGGGATACGGAGAGAGGGTGGGATTGAGGGATACGAGGTGAGGGAGGGATTGAGGGATTGGGGCGAGGGGATTGAGGGATAGGGGGTGGGGGAGGGAATGAGGGATACGGGGTGAGGGTGGGATTGAGGGATACGGGGAGACGGTGGGAATGAGGGATAGGGGGTGAGGGTGTAATTGTGGGATACGGGGTGGGGGAGGGATTGAAGGATACGGGGTGAGGGTGGGAGTGAGTGATACGGGGTGAGGGTGGGATTGAGGGATACGGGGAGAAGGTGGGATTGAGGGATCCGGGGAGAGGGTGGGATTGAGGGATACGGGGAGACGGTGGGAGTGAGGGATACGGGGTGAGGGTGGGCTTGAGGGATATGGGGTCAGGGTGGGATTGAGGGATACGGGGTGAGGGTGGGAGTGAGGGATACGGGGTGAGGGGGGGAATTGAGGGATACGTGGAGAATGTGGGATTGAGGGATACGGGAGAGGGTGGGATTGAGGGATATGGGGTGAGGGTGGGATTGAGGGATACGGGGTGAGGGAGGGATTGAGGGATACGGAGTGAGGTTGGGATTGAGCGATATGGAGTGAGGGTGGGATTGAGGTATACGGAGTGAGGGTGGGATTGAAGGATACGGGATGACGGAGGGATTGAGGTATACAGGGTGAGGGTGGGAGTGAGGGATTCGAGGTGAGGGAGGGATTGAGGGATACGGGGAGAGGGGATTGAGGGATACAAGAAGAGGGTGGAAGTGAGGGATACGGGGTGACGGTGGGATTGAGGGAAACAGGGAGAGGTGTTTGAGGGATACGGGGTGAGGGTGGGATTCAGGGAAACAGGGAGAGGGGATTGAGGGATACGGGGTGAGGGTGGGATTGAGGGAAACGGGGTGAGGGAGGGATTGAGGGATACGGGTGAGGGTGGGATTGAGGGATACGGGGTGAGGGAGGGATTGAGGGATACGGGGAGGGGCTGGGATTGAGGGATACGGGGTGAATGTGGGATTGAGGGATACGTGGAGAATGTGGGAATGAGGGATACGGGTTGACGGTGGGATTGAGGGATACGGAGAGAGGTGGGATTGAGGGATACGGGGAGGGGTGGGATTGAGGGATACGGGGAGAGGTGGGATTGAGGGATACCGCGTGAGGGTGGGATTGAGAGATACGGGGAGAATGTGGGATTGAGGGATACTGGGAGAATGTGGGAGTGAGGGATATGGTGTGAGGGTGGGATTGAGGGATTAGGGTGAGGGTGGGTTTTTAGGGTACGGGGAAGTGGGATTGAGGGATACGGGGTGAGGGTGGGATTGAGGGATATGGGGTGAGGGAGGGATTGAAGGATACGTGGTGAGGGTGGGATTGAGGGATATGGGGTGAGGGTGGGATTGAGGGGTACGGGGTGATGGTGGGAGTGAGGGATACGGGGTGAGGGTGGGAATGAGGGATACGGAGTGAGGGTGGGATTGAGGGATACGGGGAGAAGGTGGGATTGAGGAATACGGGGAGATGGTGGGATTGAGGGATACGGGGAGAAGGTGGGATTGAGGAATACGGGGAGAAGGTGGGATTGAGGAATACGGGGAGATGGTGGGATTGAGGGATACGGGGAGACGGTGGGATTGAGGGATAGGGGTGAGGGTGTAATTGAGGGATACGGGGTGGGGGAGGGATTGAAGGATACGGGGTGAGGGGATTGAGGGATACAAGAAGAGGGTGGAAGTGAGGGATACGGGGTGACGGTGGGATTGAGGGAAACAGGGAGAGGGGATTGAGGGATACGGGGTGAGGGTGGGATTGAGGGAAACAGGGAGAGGGGATTGAGGGATACAGGGTGAGGGTGGGATTGCGGGAAACGGGGTGAGGGAAGGATTGAGGGATACGGGTGAGGGTGGGATTGAGGGATACGGGGTGATAGAGGGATTGAGGGATACGGGTGAGAGGGTGGGATTGGGGGATACGGAGAGAGTGTGGGATTGAGGGATACGAGGTGAGGGAGGGATTGAGGGATTGGGGCGAGGGGATTGAGGGATAGGGGGTGGGGGAGGGAATGAGGGATACGGGGTGAGGGCGGGAGTGAGGGATACGGGGTGAGGGTGGGGATTGAGGGATATGGGGTGAGGGTGGGGATTGAGGGATTGGGGCGAGGGGATTGAGGGATAGGGGGTGAGGGTCGGATTGAGGGATACGGGGAGACGGCGGGAGTGAGGGATACGGGGTGATGGTGGGATTGAGGGATACGGGGAGAGGATGGGAGTGAGGGAAACGGGGAGAGGGTGGGAGTGAGGGATACGGGGTCAGGGTGGGATTGAGGGATACGGAGAGAGGTTGGGATTGAGGGATATGGGGTCAGGGTGGGATTGAGGGATACGGGGTGAGGGTGGGATTGAGGGATACGGGGTGAGGGTGGGATTGAGGGATACGGGGTGAGGGTGGGATTGAGGGATACGGGGTGAGGGTGGGATTGAGGGATACGGGGTGAGGGTGGGATTGATGGACATGGGGTCAGGGTGGGATTGAGGGATACGGGGTGAGGGTGGGATTGAGGGATACGGGGTGAGGGAGGGATTGAGGGATACGGGAGAGGGTGGGTTCGAGGGATACGGCGAGAATGTGGGATTGAGGGATACAGGGAGAATGATGAATTGAGGGGTACGGGGTGAGGGTGGGATTGAGGGATACGGGGTGAGGGTGGGATTGAGGGATACGGGGTGAGGGTGGGATTGATGGACATGGGGTCAGGGTGGGATTGAGGGATACGGGGTGAGGGTGGGATTGAGGGATACGGGGAGAGGGTGGGATTGAGGGATACGGGAGAGGGTGGGTTCGAGGGATACGGCGAGAATGTGGGATTGAGGGATACAGGGAGAATGATGAATTGAGGGGTACGGGGTGAGGGTGGGATTGAGGGATACGGGGAGGGGCTGGGATTGAGGGATACGGGGAGGTGCTGGGATTGAGCGATACGGGGTGAATGTGGGATTGAGGGATACGTGGAGAATGTGGGAATGAGGGATACGGGGAGAGGGTGGGATTGAGGGATACGGGGAGAATATGGGATTGAGGGATACGGAGAGAGGTGGGATTGAGGGATACGGGGAGAGGTGGGATTGAGGGATACCGCGTGAGGGTGGGATTGAGAGATACGGGGAGAATGTGGGATTGAGGGATACTGGGAGAATGTGGGAGTGAGGGATATGGTGTGAGGGTGGGATTGAGGGATTAGGGTGATGGTGGGTTTTCAGGGTACGGGGAAGTGGGATTGAGGGATACGGGGTGAGGGTGGGATTGAGGGATATGGGGTGAGGGTGGGATTGAGGGATATGGGGTGAGGGTGGGATTGAGGGGTACGGGGTGAGGGTGGGATTGAGGGGTACGGGGTGATGGTGGGAGTGAGGGATACGGGGTGAGGGTGGGAATGAGGGATACGGAGTGAGGGTGGGATTGAGGGATACGGGGAGAAGGTGGGATTGAGGAATACGGGGAGACGGTGGGATTGAGGGATACGGGGTGAGGGTGGGAGTGAGGGATACGGGGAGATGGTGGGATTGAGGGATACGGGGAGAAGGTGGGATTGAGGAATACGGGGAGAGGGTGGGATTGAGGGATACGGGGAGACGGTGGGATTGAGGGATAGGGGGTGAGGGTGTAATTGTGGGATACGGGGTGGGGGAGGGATTGAAGGATACGGGGTGAGGGTGGGAGTGAGTGATACGGGGTGAGGGTGGGATTGAGGGATACGGGGAGAAGGTGGGATTGAGGGATCCGGGGAGAGGGTGGGATTGAGGGATACGGGGAGGGGCTGGGATTGAGGGATACGGGGAGGTGCTGGGATTGAGCGATACGGGGTGAATGTGGGATTGAGGGATACGTGGAGAATGTGGGAATGAGGGATACGGGGAGAGGGTGGGATTGAGGGATACGGGGAGAATATGGGATTGAGGGATACGGAGAGAGGTGGGATTGAGGGATACGGGGAGAGGTGGGATTGAGGGATACCGCGTGAGGGTGGGATTGAGAGATACGGGGAGAATGTGGGATTGAGGGATACTGGGAGAATGTGGGAGTGAGGGATATGGTGTGAGGGTGGGATTGAGGGATTAGGGTGATGGTGGGTTTTCAGGGTACGGGGAAGTGGGATTGAGGGATACGGGGTGAGGGTGGGATTGAGGGATATGGGGTGAGGGTGGGATTGAGGGATATGGGGTGAGGGTGGGATTGAGGGGTACGGGGTGAGGGTGGGATTGAGGGGTACGGGGTGATGGTGGGAGTGAGGGATACGGGGTGAGGGTGGGAATGAGGGATACGGAGTGAGGGTGGGATTGAGGGATACGGGGAGAAGGTGGGATTGAGGAATACGGGGAGACGGTGGGATTGAGGGATACGGGGTGAGGGTGGGAGTGAGGGATACGGGGAGATGGTGGGATTGAGGGATACGGGGAGAAGGTGGGATTGAGGAATACGGGGAGAGGGTGGGATTGAGGGATACGGGGAGACGGTGGGATTGAGGGATAGGGGGTGAGGGTGTAATTGTGGGATACGGGGTGGGGGAGGGATTGAAGGATACGGGGTGAGGGTGGGAGTGAGTGATACGGGGTGAGGGTGGGATTGAGGGATACGGGGAGAAGGTGGGATTGAGGGATCCGGGGAGAGGGTGGGATTGAGGGATACGGGGAGACGGTGGGAGTGAGGGATACGGGGTGAGGGTGGGCTTGAGGGATATGGGGTCAGGGTGGGATTGAGGGATACGGGGTGAGGGTGGGAGTGAGGGATACGGGGTGAGGGGGGGAATTGAGGGATACGTGGAGAATGTGGGATTGAGGGATACGGGAGAGGGTGGGATTGAGGGATATGGGGTGAGGGTGGGATTGAGGGATACGGGGTGAGGGAGGGATTGAGGGATACGGAGTGAGGTTGGGATTGAGCGATATGGAGTGAGGGTGGGATTGAGGTATACGGAGTGAGGGTGGGATTGAAGGATACGGGATGACGGAGGGATTGAGGTATACAGGGTGAGGGTGGGAGTGAGGGATTCGAGGTGAGGGAGGGATTGAGGGATACGGGGAGAGGGGATTGAGGGATACAAGAAGAGGGTGGAAGTGAGGGATACGGGGTGACGGTGGGATTGAGGGAAACAGGGAGAGGTGTTTGAGGGATACGGGGTGAGGGTGGGATTCAGGGAAACAGGGAGAGGGGATTGAGGGATACGGGGTGAGGGTGGGATTGAGGGAAACGGGGTGAGGGAGGGATTGAGGGATACGGGTGAGGGTGGGATTGAGGGATACGGGGTGAGGGAGGGATTGAGGGATACGGGGAGGGGCTGGGATTGAGGGATACGGGGTGAATGTGGGATTGAGGGATACGTGGAGAATGTGGGAATGAGGGATACGGGTTGACGGTGGGATTGAGGGATACGGAGAGAGGTGGGATTGAGGGATACGGGGAGGGGTGGGATTGAGGGATACGGGGAGAGGTGGGATTGAGGGATACCGCGTGAGGGTGGGATTGAGAGATACGGGGAGAATGTGGGATTGAGGGATACTGGGAGAATGTGGGAGTGAGGGATATGGTGTGAGGGTGGGATTGAGGGATTAGGGTGAGGGTGGGTTTTTAGGGTACGGGGAAGTGGGATTGAGGGATACGGGGTGAGGGTGGGATTGAGGGATATGGGGTGAGGGAGGGATTGAAGGATACGTGGTGAGGGTGGGATTGAGGGATATGGGGTGAGGGTGGGATTGAGGGGTACGGGGTGATGGTGGGAGTGAGGGATACGGGGTGAGGGTGGGAATGAGGGATACGGAGTGAGGGTGGGATTGAGGGATACGGGGAGAAGGTGGGATTGAGGAATACGGGGAGATGGTGGGATTGAGGGATACGGGGAGAAGGTGGGATTGAGGAATACGGGGAGAAGGTGGGATTGAGGAATACGGGGAGATGGTGGGATTGAGGGATACGGGGAGACGGTGGGATTGAGGGATAGGGGTGAGGGTGTAATTGAGGGATACGGGGTGGGGGAGGGATTGAAGGATACGGGGTGAGGGGATTGAGGGATACAAGAAGAGGGTGGAAGTGAGGGATACGGGGTGACGGTGGGATTGAGGGAAACAGGGAGAGGGGATTGAGGGATACGGGGTGAGGGTGGGATTGAGGGAAACAGGGAGAGGGGATTGAGGGATACAGGGTGAGGGTGGGATTGCGGGAAACGGGGTGAGGGAAGGATTGAGGGATACGGGTGAGGGTGGGATTGAGGGATACGGGGTGATAGAGGGATTGAGGGATACGGGTGAGAGGGTGGGATTGGGGGATACGGAGAGAGGGTGGGATTGAGGGATACGAGGTGAGGGAGGGATTGAGGGATTGGGGCGAGGGGATTGAGGGATAGGGGGTGGGGGAGGGAATGAGGGATACGGGGTGAGGGCGGGAGTGAGGGATACGGGGTGAGGGTGGGGATTGAGGGATATGGGGTGAGGGTGGGGATTGAGGGATTGGGGCGAGGGGATTGAGGGATAGGGGGTGAGGGTCGGATTGAGGGATACGGGGAGACGGCGGGAGTGAGGGATACGGGGTGATGGTGGGATTGAGGGATACGGGGAGAGGATGGGAGTGAGGGAAACGGGGAGAGGGTGGGAGTGAGGGATACGGGGTCAGGGTGGGATTGAGGGATACGGAGAGAGGTTGGGATTGAGGGATATGGGGTCAGGGTGGGATTGAGGGATACGGGGTGAGGGTGGGATTGAGGGATACGGGGTGAGGGTGGGATTGAGGGATACGGGGTGAGGGTGGGATTGAGGGATACGGGGTGAGGGTGGGATTGAGGGATACGGGGTGAGGGTGGGATTGATGGACATGGGGTCAGGGTGGGATTGAGGGATACGGGGTGAGGGTGGGATTGAGGGATACGGGGTGAGGGAGGGATTGAGGGATACGGGAGAGGGTGGGTTCGAGGGATACGGCGAGAATGTGGGATTGAGGGATACAGGGAGAATGATGAATTGAGGGGTACGGGGTGAGGGTGGGATTGAGGGATACGGGGTGAGGGTGGGATTGAGGGATACGGGGTGAGGGTGGGATTGATGGACATGGGGTCAGGGTGGGATTGAGGGATACGGGGTGAGGGTGGGATTGAGGGATACGGGGAGAGGGTGGGATTGAGGGATACGGGAGAGGGTGGGTTCGAGGGATACGGCGAGAATGTGGGATTGAGGGATACAGGGAGAATGATGAATTGAGGGGTACGGGGTGAGGGTGGGATTGAGGGATACGGGGAGGGGCTGGGATTGAGGGATACGGGGAGGTGCTGGGATTGAGCGATACGGGGTGAATGTGGGATTGAGGGATACGTGGAGAATGTGGGAATGAGGGATACGGGGAGAGGGTGGGATTGAGGGATACGGGGAGAATATGGGATTGAGGGATACGGAGAGAGGTGGGATTGAGGGATACGGGGAGAGGTGGGATTGAGGGATACCGCGTGAGGGTGGGATTGAGAGATACGGGGAGAATGTGGGATTGAGGGATACTGGGAGAATGTGGGAGTGAGGGATATGGTGTGAGGGTGGGATTGAGGGATTAGGGTGATGGTGGGTTTTCAGGGTACGGGGAAGTGGGATTGAGGGATACGGGGTGAGGGTGGGATTGAGGGATATGGGGTGAGGGTGGGATTGAGGGATATGGGGTGAGGGTGGGATTGAGGGGTACGGGGTGAGGGTGGGATTGAGGGGTACGGGGTGATGGTGGGAGTGAGGGATACGGGGTGAGGGTGGGAATGAGGGATACGGAGTGAGGGTGGGATTGAGGGATACGGGGAGAAGGTGGGATTGAGGAATACGGGGAGACGGTGGGATTGAGGGATACGGGGTGAGGGTGGGAGTGAGGGATACGGGGAGATGGTGGGATTGAGGGATACGGGGAGAAGGTGGGATTGAGGAATACGGGGAGAGGGTGGGATTGAGGGATACGGGGAGACGGTGGGATTGAGGGATAGGGGGTGAGGGTGTAATTGTGGGATACGGGGTGGGGGAGGGATTGAAGGATACGGGGTGAGGGTGGGAGTGAGTGATACGGGGTGAGGGTGGGATTGAGGGATACGGGGAGAAGGTGGGATTGAGGGATCCGGGGAGAGGGTGGGATTGAGGGATACGGGGAGGGGCTGGGATTGAGGGATACGGGGAGGTGCTGGGATTGAGCGATACGGGGTGAATGTGGGATTGAGGGATACGTGGAGAATGTGGGAATGAGGGATACGGGGAGAGGGTGGGATTGAGGGATACGGGGAGAATATGGGATTGAGGGATACGGAGAGAGGTGGGATTGAGGGATACGGGGAGAGGTGGGATTGAGGGATACCGCGTGAGGGTGGGATTGAGAGATACGGGGAGAATGTGGGATTGAGGGATACTGGGAGAATGTGGGAGTGAGGGATATGGTGTGAGGGTGGGATTGAGGGATTAGGGTGATGGTGGGTTTTCAGGGTACGGGGAAGTGGGATTGAGGGATACGGGGTGAGGGTGGGATTGAGGGATATGGGGTGAGGGTGGGATTGAGGGATATGGGGTGAGGGTGGGATTGAGGGGTACGGGGTGAGGGTGGGATTGAGGGGTACGGGGTGATGGTGGGAGTGAGGGATACGGGGTGAGGGTGGGAATGAGGGATACGGAGTGAGGGTGGGATTGAGGGATACGGGGAGAAGGTGGGATTGAGGAATACGGGGAGACGGTGGGATTGAGGGATACGGGGTGAGGGTGGGAGTGAGGGATACGGGGAGATGGTGGGATTGAGGGATACGGGGAGAAGGTGGGATTGAGGAATACGGGGAGAGGGTGGGATTGAGGGATACGGGGAGACGGTGGGATTGAGGGATAGGGGGTGAGGGTGTAATTGTGGGATACGGGGTGGGGGAGGGATTGAAGGATACGGGGTGAGGGTGGGAGTGAGTGATACGGGGTGAGGGTGGGATTGAGGGATACGGGGAGAAGGTGGGATTGAGGGATCCGGGGAGACGGTGGGATTGAGGGATACGGGGAGACGGTGGGAGTGAGGGATACGGGGTGAGGGTGGGCTTGAGGGATATGGGGTCAGGGTGGGATTGAGGGATACGGGGTGAGGGTGGGAGTGAGGGATACGGGGTGAGGGGGGGAATTGAGGGATACGTGGAGAATGTGGGATTGAGGGATACGGGAGAGGGTGGGATTGAGGGATATGGGGTGAGGGTGGGATTGAGGGATACGGGGTGAGGGAGGGATTGAGGGATACGGAGTGAGGTTGGGATTGAGCGATATGGAGTGAGGGTGGGATTGAGGTATACGGAGTGAGGGTGGGATTGAAGGATACGGGATGACGGAGGGATTGAGGTATACAGGGTGAGGGTGGGAGTGAGGGATTCGAGGTGAGGGAGGGATTGAGGGATACGGGGAGAGGGGATTGAGGGATACAAGAAGAGGGTGGAAGTGAGGGATACGGGGTGACGGTGGGATTGAGGGAAACAGGGAGAGGTGTTTGAGGGATACGGGGTGAGGGTGGGATTCAGGGAAACAGGGAGAGGGGATTGAGGGATACGGGGTGAGGGTGGGATTGAGGGAAACGGGGTGAGGGAGGGATTGAGGGATACGGGTGAGGGTGGGATTGAGGGATACGGGGTGAGGGAGGGATTGAGGGATACGGGGAGGGGCTGGGATTGAGGGATACGGGGTGAATGTGGGATTGAGGGATACGTGGAGAATGTGGGAATGAGGGATACGGGTTGACGGTGGGATTGAGGGATACGGAGAGAGGTGGGATTGAGGGATACGGGGAGGGGTGGGATTGAGGGATACGGGGAGAGGTGGGATTGAGGGATACCGCGTGAGGGTGGGATTGAGAGATACGGGGAGAATGTGGGATTGAGGGATACTGGGAGAATGTGGGAGTGAGGGATATGGTGTGAGGGTGGGATTGAGGGATTACGGTGAGGGTGGGTTTTTAGGGTACGGGGAAGTGGGATTGAGGGATACGGGGTGAGGGTGGGATTGAGGGATATGGGGTGAGGGAGGGATTGAAGGATACGTGGTGAGGGTGGGATTGAGGGATATGGGGTGAGGGTGGGATTGAGGGGTACGGGGGTGATGGTGGGAGTGAGGGATACGGGGTGAGGGTGGGAATGAGGGATACGGAGTGAGGGTGGGATTGAGGGATACGGGGAGAAGGTGGATTGAGGAATACGGGGAGATGGTGGGATTGAGGGATACGGGGAGAAGGTGGGATTGAGGAATACGGGGAGAAGGTGGGATTGAGGAATACGGGGAGATGGTGGGATTGAGGGATACGGGGAGACGGTGGGATTGAGGGATAGGGGTGAGGGGTGTAATTGAGGGATACGGGGTGGGGGAGGGATTGAAGGATACGGGGTGAGGGGATTGAGGGATACAAGAAGAGGGTGGAAGTGAGGGATACGGGGTGACGGTGGGATTGAGGGAAACAGGGAGAGGGGATTGAGGGATACGGGGTGAGGGTGGGATTGAGGGAAACAGGGAGAGGGGATTGAGGGATACAGGGTGAGGGTGGGATTGCGGGAAACGGGGTGAGGGAAGGATTGAGGGATACGGGTGAGGGGTGGGATTGAGGGATACGGGGTGATGGAGGGATTGAGGGATACGGGTGAGAGGGTGGGATTGGGGGATACGGAGAGAGGGTGGGATTGAGGGATACGAGGTGAGGGAGGGATTGAGGGATACGGGGTGAGGGTGGGATTGAGGGATACAGGGTGAGGGTGGGATTGAGGGAAACAGGGAGAGGTGTTTGAGGGATACGGGGTGAGGGTGGATTCAGGGAAACAGGGAGAGGGATTGAGGGATACGGGGTGAGGGTGGGATTGAGGGAAACGGGGTGAGGGAGGGATTGAGGGATACGGGTGAGGGTGGGATTGAGGGATACGGGGTGAGGGAGGGATTGAGGGATACGGGGAGGGGCTGGGATTGAGGGATACGGGGTGAATGTGGGATTGAGGGATACGTGGAGAATGTGGGAATGAGGGATACGGGTTGACGGTGGGATTGAGGGATACGGAGAGAGGTGGGATTGAGGGATACGGGAGGGTGGGATTGAGGGATACGGGGAGAGGTGGGATTGAGGGATACCGCGTGAGGGTGGGATTGAGAGATACGGGGAGAATGTGGGATTGAGGGATACTGGGAGAATGTGGGAGTGAGGGATATGGTGTGAGGGTGGGATTGAGGGATTAGGGTGAGGGTGGGTTTTTAGGGTACGGGGAAGTGGGATTGAGGATACGGGGTGAGGGTGGGATTGAGGGATATGGGGTGAGGGAGGGATTGAAGGATACGTGGTGAGGGTGGGATTGAGGGATATGGGGTGAGGGTGGGATTGAGGGGTACGGGGTGATGGTGGGAGTGAGGGATACGGGGTGAGGGTGGGAATGAGGGATACGGAGTGAGGGTGGGATTGAGGGATACGGGGAGAAGGTGGGATTGAGGAATACGGGGAGATGGTGGGATTGAGGGATACGGGGAGAAGGTGGGATTGAGGAATACGGGGAGAAGGTGGATTGAGGAATACGGGGAGATGGTGGGATTGAGGGATACGGGGAGACGGTGGGATTGAGGGATGGGGTGAGGGTGTAATTGAGGGATACGGGGTGGGGGAGGGGATTGAAGGATACGGGGTGAGGGGATTGAGGGATACAAGAAGAGGGTGGAAGTGAGGGATACGGGGTGACGGTGGGATTGAGGGAAACAGGAGAGGTGTTTGAGGGATACGGGGTGAGGGTGGGATTGAGGGAAACAGGGAGAGGGGATTGAGGGATACAGGGTGAGGGTGGGATTGCGGGAAACGGGGTGAGGGAAGGATTGAGGGATACGGGTGAGGGTGGGATTGAGGGATACGGGGTGAGGGAGGGATTGAGGGATACGGGTGAGAGGGTGGGATTGGGGGATACGGAGAGAGGGTGGGATTGAGGGATACGAGGTGAGGGAGGGATTGAGGGATACGGGGTGAGGGTGGGATTGAGGGATACAGGGTGAGGGTGGGATTGAGGGATACGGGGTGAGGGAGGGATTGAGGGATACGGGTGAGGGTGGGATTGAGGGATACGGGGTGAGGGAGGGATTTAGGGATACGAGTGAGGGTGGGATTGAGGGATACGGGGAGACGGTGGGATTGAGGGATAGGGGGTGATTGTGTAATTGAGGGATACGGGGTGGGGGAGGGATTGAAGGATACGGGGTGAGGGTGGGAGTGAGTGATACGGGGTGAGGGTGGGATTGAGGGATACGGGGAGAAGGTGGGATTGAGGGATCCGGGGAGAGGGTGGGATTGAGGGATACGGGGAGACGGTGGGATTGAGGGATACGGGGTGAGGGTGGGATTTAGGGATACGGGGTGAGGGTGGGATTGAGGGATACGGGGTGAGGGTCGGATTGAGGGATATGGTAAGACGGCGGGAGTGAGGGATACGGGGAGAGGATGGGAGTGAGGGAAACGGGGAGTGGGTGGGAGTGAGGGATACGGGGTGAGGGTGGGCTTGAGGGATATGGGGTCAGGGTGGGATTGAGGGATACGGGGTGAGGGTGGGAGTGAGGGATACGGGGTGAGGGGGGGATTGAGGGATACGTGGAGAATGTGGGATTGAGGGATACGGGAGAGGGTGGGATTGAGGGATATGGGGTGAGGGTGGGATTGAGGGATACGGGGTGAGGGAGGGATTGAGGGATACGGAGTGAGGTTGGGATTGAGGATATGGAGTGAGGGTGGGATTGAGGTATACGGAGTGAGGGTGGGATTGAAGGATACGGGATGACGGAGGGATTGAGGTATACAGGGTGAGGGTGGGAGTGAGGGATTCGAGGTGAGGGAGGGATTGAGGGATACGGGGAGAGGGGATTGAGGGATACAAGAAGAGGGTGGAAGTGAGGGATACGGGGTGACGGTGGGATTGAGGGAAACAGGGAGAGGTGTTTGAGGGATACGGTGTGAGGGTGGGATTCAGGGAAACAGGGAGAGGGGATTGAGGGATACGGGGGTGAGGGTGGGATTGAGGGAAACGGGGTGAGGGAGGGATTGAGGTATACGGGTGAGGGTGGGATTGAGGGATACGGGGTGAGGGAGGGATTGAGGATACGGGGAGGGGCTGGGATTGAGGGATACGGGGTGAATGTGGGATTGAAGGATACGTGGAGAATGTGGGAATGAGGGATACGGGGAGAGGGTGGGATTGAGGGATACGGGGAGAATATGGGATTGAGTGGTACGGGTTGACAGTGGGATTGAGGGATACGGAGAGAGGTGGGATTGAGGGATACGGGGAGGGGTGGGATTGAGGGATACGGGGAGAGGTGGGATTGAGGGATACCGCGTGAGGGTGGGATTGAGAGATACGGGGAGAATGTGGGATTGAGGGATACTGGGAGGATGTGGGAGTGAGGGATATGGTGTGAGGGTGGGATTGAGGGATTAGGGTGAGGGTGGGTTTTTAGGGTACGGGGAAGTGGGATTGAGGGATACGGGGTGAGGGTGGGATTGAGGGATATGGGGTGAGGGAGGGATTGAAGGATACGTGGTGAGGGTGGGATTGAGGGATATGGGGTGAGGGTGGGATTGAGGGGTACGGGGTGAGGGTGGGATTGAGGGGTACGGGGTGATGGTGGGAGTGAGGGATACGGGGTGAGGGTGGGAATGAGGGATACGGAGTGAGGGTGGGATTGAGGGATACGGGGAGAAGGTGGGATAGAGGAATACGGGGAGATGGTGGGATTGAGGGATACGGGGAGAAGGTGGGATTGAGGAATACGGGGAGATGGTGGGATTGAGGGATACGGGGAGAAGGTGGGATTGAGGAATACGGGGAGAGGGTGGGATTGAGGGATACGGGGAGACGGTGGGATTGAGGGATAGGGGGTGAAGGTGTAATTGAGGGATACGGGGTGGGGGAGGATTGAAGGATACGGGGTGAGGGGATTGAGGGATACAAGAAGAGGGTGGAAGTGAGGGATACGGGGTGACGGTGGGATTGAGGGAAACAGGGAGAGGTGTTTGAGGGATACGGGGTGAGGGTGGGATTGAGGGAAACAGGGAGAGGGGATTGAGGGATACAGGGTGAGGGTGGGATTGCGGGAAACGGGGTGAGGGAAGGATTGAGGGATACGGGTGAGGGTGGGATTGAGGGATACGGGGTGAGGGAGGGATTGAGGGATACGGGTGAGAGGGTGGGATTGGGGGATACGGAGAGAGGGAGGGATTGAGGGATACGGGGTGAGGGTGGGATTGAGGGATACGGGGTGAGGGAGGGATTGAGGGATACGGGTGAGGGTGGGATTGAGGGATACGGGGTGACGGAGGGATTGAGGGATACGGGGAGGGTGGGATTGAGGGATACGGGGTGAGGGAGGGATTGAGGGATACGGAGAGAGGGTGGGATTGAGGGATTGGGGTGAGGGTGGGATTGAGGGATACGAGTGAGGGTGGGATTGAGGGATACGGAGAGAGGGTGGGATTGAGGGTTTGGGGTGAGGGATTGAGGGATACGTGTGAGGGTGGGATTGGGGGATACGGAGAGAGGGTGGGATTGAGGGATACGGGTGAGGATGGGATTGGGGGATACGGAGAGAGGGTGGGATTGAGGGATACGGGTGAGGGTGGGATTGAGGGATTGGGGTGAGGGGATTGAGGGATACGGGGAATCGTGACCTCAACGGAAAAGTTCCGTTTATTTTACAACATTAAGAGGACGTTCAGCCCCTCGAGACTCTGCCATCCTTTACTCCATCCATCTGCTTTGATTCCAAATGTTTAATACCCTATTAAAACCATGAATGTGTGTCTGAGCCTTCCCAATGGAGTGTGAGCCTTCCAATGGAGTAGCCATTGGGAAGCAGCACGGTAGCATAGTGGATAGCACAATTGCTTCACAGCTCCAGGGTCCCAGGTTCGATTCCCGGCTTGGGTCACTGTCTGTGCGGAGTCTGCACGTCCTCCCCCGTGTGTGCGTGGGTTTCCTCCGGGTGCTCCGGTTTCCTCCCACAGTCCAAAGATGTGCAGGTTAGGTGGATTGGCCATGTTAAATTGTCCTTAGTGTCCAAAATTGCCCTTAGTGTTGGGTGGGGTTACTGGGTTATGGGGATAGGGTGGAGGTGTGGGCTTGGGTGGGGTGCTCTTTCCAAGAGCCGGTGCAGACTCGATGGGCCGAATGGCCTCCTTCTGCACTGTAAATTCTATGTAAAAAAGAGTGTGAGCCTTCCCAATGGAGTGTGAACATTCCCAATGGAGTGTGAACATTCATAATGGAGTTTGGACATTCACAATGGAGTCTGAACATTTCCAATGGAGTGTGGATATTCCCAATGGAGTGTGAGCCTTCCAATGGAGTGTGGATATTCCCAATGGAGTGTGAGCCTTCCCAATGGAGTGTGGATATTACCAATGGAGAGTGAGCCTTCCCAATGGAGTCTGAACATTCCCAGTGGAGTGTGAGCCTTCCCAATGGAGAGTGAGCCTTCCCAATGGAGTTTGAACATTCCCAATGGAGTCTGAACATTCCCAGTGGAGTGTGAATATTCCCGATGGAGTGTGAGCCTTCCCAATGGAGTCTGAACATTCCCAGTGGAGTCTGAACATTCCCAATGGAGAGTTAGCCTTCCCAATGGAATCTGAGCCTTCCCAATGGAGTGTGAATATTCCCAATGGAGTCTGAACATTCCCAGTGGAGTGTGAATATTCCCGATGGAGTGTGAGCCTTCCCAATGGAGTGTGAATATTCCCATTGGAGTGTGAGCCTTCCCAATGGAGTGTGAGCCTTCCCAATGGAGTCTGAACATTCCCAATGGAGAGTTAGCCTTCCCAATGGAGTCTGAGCATTCCCAATGGAGTGTGGATATTCTCAATGGAGTGTGAGCCTTCCCAATGGAGTGTGAATATTCCCAATGGAGTCTGAACATTCCCAGTGGAGTGTGAATATTCCCGATGGAGTGTGAGCCTTCCCAATGGAGTGTGAATATTCCCATTGGAGTGTGTGCCTTCCCAATGGAGTGTGAGCCTTCCCAATGGAGTGTGAATATTCCCGATGGAGTGTGAGCCTTCCCAATGGAGTGTGAGCCTTCCCAATGGAGTGTGAGCCTTCCCAATGGAGTGTGAACATTCCCCAATGC
>NC_092717.1:250939378-250970035 GCF_047496885.1 Scyliorhinus torazame
GCACCCCCCTCTCTCCCTCGCACCCCCCTCTCTCCCTCGCACCCCCCTCTCTCCCTCGCACCCCCCTCTCTCCCTCGCACCCCCCTCTCTCCCTCGCACCCCCCTCTCTCCCTCGCACCCCCCTCTCTCCCTCGCACCCCCCTCTCTCCCTCGCACCCCCCTCTCTCCCTCGCACCCCCCTCTCTCCCTCGCACCCCCCTCTCTCCCTCGCACCCCCCCTCTCTCCCTCGCACCCCCCCCTCTCTCCCTCCTCTCCCTCGCACCCCCCTCTCTCCCTCGCACCCCCCTCTCTCCCTCGCACCCCCCTCTCTCCCTCGCACCCCCCTCTCTCCCTCGCACCCCCCTCTCTCCCTCGCACCCCCCTCTCTCCCTCGCACCCCCCTCTCTCCCTCGCACCCCCCTCTCTCCCTCGCACCCCCCTCTCTCCCTCGCACCCCCCTCTCTCCCTCGCACCCCCCTCTCTCCCTCGCACCCCCCTCTCTCCCTCGCACCCCCCTCTCTCCCTCGCACCCCCCTCTCTCCCTCGCACCCCCCTCTCTCCCTCGCACCCCCCTCTCTCCCTCGCACCCCCCTCTCTCCCTCGCACCCCCCTCTCTCCCTCGCACCCCCCTCTCTCCCTCGCACCCCCCTCTCTCCCTCGCACCCCCCCCTCTCCCTCGCACCCCCCCCTCTCCCTCGCACTCCACTACCTTTTATTGCTGATTCTTTTAACTGCTTTGTAGAAAAAAGCCACACTATTTCTCAGATATCTGCATTTCGCTAGGGTTGTTTTGGATGGGTTTGTGGCATCAGAAAGTGAGTTGGTCACAGAACGTATATATCAAAGAACAAAGAAATACAGCACAGGAACAGGCCCTTCGGCCCTCCAAGCCCGTGCCGACCATGCTGCCCGTCTAAACTAACATCTTCTACACTTCCTGGGTCCGTATCCCTCTATTCCCATCCTATTCATGTATTTGTCAAGATGCCCCTTAAATGTCACTATCGTCCCTGCTTCCACCACCTCCTCCGGCAGCGAGTTCCAGGCACCCACTACCCTCCGTGTAAAAAACTTACCTTGTACATCTCCTCTAAACCTTGCCCCTCGCAGGTTAAACCTATGCCCCCTAGTAATTGACCCCTCTATCCTGGGGAAAAGCCTCTGACTATCCACTCTGTCTATGCCCCTCATAATTTGGTAGATCTCTTATCAGGTCGCCCCTCAACCTCCTTCGTTCCATTGAGAACAAACCGAGTTTATTCAACCGCTCCTCATAGCTAATGCCCTCTGTACCAGGTAACATCCTGGTAAATGTCTTCTGCACCCTCTCTAAAGCCTCCACATCCTTCTGGTAGTGTGGCGACCAGAATTGAACACTATACTCCAAGTGTGGCCTAACTAAGGTCCCATACAGCTGCAATATGATTTGCCAATTCTTATACTCAATGCCCCGGCCAATGAAGGCAAGCATGCCGTATGCCTTCTTGACTACCTTCTCCACCTGTGTTGCCCCTTTCAGTGACCTGTGGACCTGTAGACCTAGATCTCTCTGACTTTCAATACTCTTGCGGGTTCTACCATTCACTGTATATTCCCTACCTGCATTAGACCTTCCAAAATGCATTACCTCACATTTGGCCGGATTAAAATCCATCTGCCATCTCTCCGCCCAAGTCTCCAAACGATCTAAATCCTGCTGTATCCTCTGACAGTCCTCATCACTATCCGCAATTCCACCAACCTTTGTGTCGTCCGCAACCTTACTAATCAGACCAGTTACATTTTCCTCCAAATCATTTATATATACTACAAACAGCAAAGGTCCCAGCACTGATCCCTGTGGAACACCACTGGTCACAGCCCTCCAATTAGAAAAGCATCCTTCCATTGCTACTCTCTGCCTTCTATGGCCTAGCCAGTTCTGTATCCATCTTGCCAGTTCACCCCTGATCCCGTGTGACTTCACCTTTTGTACTAGTCTACCATGAGGGACCTTGTCAAAGATCTTACTGAAGTCCATATAGACAACATCCACTGCCCTCCCTGCATCAATCATCTTTGTGACCTCCTCGAAAAACTCTATCAAGTTAGTGAGACACGACCTCCCCTTCACAAAACCGTGCTGCCTCTCACTAATATGTCCATTTGCTTCCAAATGGGAGTAGATCCTGTCTCGAAGAATTCTCTCCAGTAATTTCCCTCTCACTATCAAGGGAGCTCCAGCCAATCGTCCACTTAAATTAATGAAGGAAAGTTGCTTTGGTTCCTTTACAGAGACAGGAACCAATGTGCAGCTCACCCACACTCACTGCCTCCCAGACAGCAGGACCAGTTGGGAGAAAGCCTCCCATGGTCTAGTGAGAGTGCTTCGAATGTTGGCTCCTTTTATTTGAATGGTTTGAACTTTTCTGTTTATTCATTCCCGGGATGAAGGTTTTCCTGGTCAGGCCCGAGTTTCTGCCTCTCCCAAATCCCACCAATGTTGGATCCCTGGATTGGAGTGGTTTGAAAGTCGGCCTTTGGGTAATGTGGATGGTGTTATGATGGTTGTTTTATTTCCTGTGCAGTGGCTCTCGGAAGGGCAGACGGAAGCCTCGGTGTACCAGCAGGCGGAGAACGGCAAGACTGAACTCTCCCTCATGCACTTCACCATCACTAACCCGCACTGGCACCCACCCCAGGACAGCTCGGTCTTCATCGGCCACCTGAAGGAGAAGGTGCAACATGACGCAGCGGCCGGTCCTCCCGCCCAGCACCTCCTGTCGGACACTCCCCTCTGCAACTCGCTGCTCTCCAACGAGTCGGCCAATATAGTAAGTGCCTTGGGATACCCTGAAACTGTGAAAATAGCAATGACAGGTTGATCATCAGGCTTGGAGGAAGAGTCCAGGGAAAGAAACCTGACCTGATAAACCTGCGCACAGCCATGGTCATTATTATGGCACATTCAGGAGGCCATTCAGCCCATCAACACTATGCCAGCTTTCCGTGGAACAATCAGTCAGTCCAACCCACCCCCACACCTGCTCTGTCCTCGTAACTCTGCAGGTTATTTCCCCCAAGAGCCCATCAAATTTCCTTTTGAAATCATTCATTGTCTCCCCTTCCACCACCCTCGAGGGCAGAAAGTTCCGGGTCATTACCCCTCGCTGTGTAAAAATGGCCTTCACGTTCCCCCTGCATCGCTTAGCAAAAATAAAGGGTCCGTCATTCAAGATGGAGATGAGGAGAAATGTTTTGAGTCTCTGGGACTCTCTTACTCGAAAGGCAGTGAAAGCCGAATCTTTGAATTTTTAAAAATTACTTTATCAGAGTTACAAGGCCAGAGCTCAGAGTGTGGACAGGGGCGAACCCCTAATCCAGCTCCTTGCCTGTTCCAAAAACCAATTCAAATTGAAACAAATTCATGGTCCCCACAAGAGAGCCATACCAGATCCAGGCCTCGCACTCAGAACATACAGTGCAGAAGGAAGCCATTCGGCCCATCGAGTCTGCACCGACCCACTTAAGCCCTCACTTCTACCCTATCCCCGTAACCCAATAACCCCTCCTAACCTTTTTTGGACACTAAGGGCAATTTATCATGGCCAATCCACTCAACCTGCACGTCTTTGGACTGTGGGAGGAAACCGGAGCACCCGGAGGAAACCCACGCAGACACGGGGAGAACGTGCAGACTCCGTTGACCCAGCGGGGATTTGAACCTGGGACCCTGGCGCTGCAAAGTCACAGTGCTAACCACTTGTGCTACCGTTCTGCCCTCATTTTAGCCAAAAGGCCGAGAAGCGATCTTTGAATATTTTTAAGGCGAGCTGGATAGATTCCTGATCATCGAGGGGGTGAAAGGTTATCGAGGGGGCCGGGGGGGGGGTTACGATTACAATCAAATCAGCTATGATTTTATTGAATGGCCGAGCAAGCTCAAGGGGCCAATTCCCGTACCAGCCTCCCCGAACAGGTGCCGGAATGTGGTGACTAGGGGCTTTTCAAAGTAACTTCATTTGAAGCCTACTTGTGACAATAAGCGATTTTCATTTCATTTCATTTCATTTTCATTTCATTTCAAGTGGTCTCCACCTGCTCCTGATTCATATATCTGACTGACTGTGTGGCAGTGTGGCCTTACCTCAGCACTGCTCCTCTGGCAGTGTGGCCTTACCTCAGCACTGCCCCTCTGGCAGTGTGGCCTTACCTCAGCACTGCTCCTCTGGCAGTGTGGCCTTACCTCAGCACTGCTCCTCTGGCAGTGTGGCCTTACCTCAGCACTGCCCCTCTGGCAGTGTGGCCTTACCTCAGCACTGCCCCTCTGGCAGTGTGGCCTTACCTCAGCACTGCTCCTCTGGCAGTGTGGCCTTACCTCAGCACTGCTCCTCTGGCAGTGTGGCCTTACCTCAGCACTGCCCCTCTGGCAGTGTGGCCTTACCTCAGCACTGCTCCTCTGGCAGTGTGGCCTTACCTCAGCACTGCTCCTCTGGCAGTGTGGCCTTACCTCAGCACTGCCCCTCTGGCAGTGTGGCCTTACCTCAGCACTGCCCCTCTGGCAGTGTGGCCTTACCTCAGCACTGCTCCTCTGGCAGTGTGGCCTTACCTCAGCACTGCTCCTCTGGCAGTGTGGCCTTACCTCAGCACTGCCCCTCTGGCAGTGTGGCCTTACCTCAGCACTGCTCCTCTGGCAGTGTGGCCTTACCTCAGCACTGCCCCTCTGGCAGTGTGGCCTTACCTCAGCACTGCTCCTCTGGCAGTGTGGCCTTACCTCAGCACTGCTCCTCTGGCAGTGTGGCCTTACCTCAGCACTGCCCCTCTGGCAGTGTGGCCTTACCTCAGCACTGCCCCTCTGGCAGTGTGGCCTTACCTCAGCACTGCCCCTCTGGCAGTGTGGCCTTACTTCAGCACTGCCCCTCTGGCAGTGTGGCCTTACCTCAGCACTGCTCCTCTGGCAGTGTGGCCTTACCTCAGCACTGCCCCTCTGGCAGTGTGGCCTTACCTCAGCACTGCTCCTCTGGCAGTGTGGCCTTACCTCAGCACTGCTCACCTCAGCACTGCTCCTCTGGCAGTGTGGCCTTACCTCAGCACTGCCCCTCTGGCAGTGTGGCCTTACCTCAGCACTGCCCCTCTGGCAGTGTGGCCTTACCTCAGCACTGCCCCTCTGGCAGTGTGGCCTTACCTCAGCACTGCCCCTCTGGCAGTGTGGCCTTACCTCAGCACTGCCCCTCTGGCAGTGTGATAGGGTGCCGGTGTTGACCTTGGGTAGGGTGCTCTTTCCAAGAGCCGGTGCAGACTCGATGGGCCGAATGGCCTCCTTCTGCACTGTAAATTCTATGATAATCTATGAACGTGCAGACTCCGCACAGACAGTGACCCAAGCCGGAATCGAACCTGGGACCCTGGAGCTGTGAAGCAATTGTACTATCCACAAGGCTACCGTGCTGCCCCACGTTCTCCCCGTGTCTGCGTGGGTTTTCTCCGGGTGCTCCGGTTTCCTCCCACAGTCCAAAGGTGTACAGGTTAGGTGGATTGGCCATGTTAAATTGCCCTTGGTGTCCAAAAAAAGATTGGGTGGGGTTACGGGGATAGGGGGGAGGTGTGGGCTTAAGTGGGATGCTCTTTCCAAGAGCTGGTGCAGACTCGATGGGCCAAATGCCCTCCTTCTGCACTGTAAATTCTGTGATCACATTTTTCTCATCAATATGTTGATTAAAATTCCCGCTGTACCTTCCTGACGAAAATAAATTGCGCAACTTCAGGTGATTGTCAACCATCTCCAAAAAGGAACAGCGGCCCCTCTCCAAACGGGAACAGCGGCCCCTCTCCAAACGGGAACAGCGGCACCTCTCCAAACGGGAACAGCGGCCGCTCTCCAAACGGGAACAGCGGCCCCTCTCCAAACGGGAACAGTGGCCCCTCTCCAAACGGGAACAGCGGCCGCTCTCCAAACGGGAACAGCGGCCGCTCTCCAAACGGGAACAGCGGCCGCTCTCCAAACGGGAACAGCGGCCGCTCTCCAAACGGGAACAGCGGCCGCTCTCCAAACGGGAACAGCGGCCCCTCTCCAAATGGGAACAGCGGCCCCTCTCCAAACGGGAACAGCGGCCCCTCTCCAAACGGGAACAGCGGCCCCTCTCCAAACGGGAACAGCGGCCCCTCTCCAAACGGGAACAGCGGCCGCTCTCCAAACGGGAACAGCGGCCCCTCTCCAAACGGGAACAGCGGCCCCTCTCCAAACGGGAACAGCGGCCCCTCTCCAAACGGGAACAGCGGCCCCTCTCCAAACGGGAACAGCGGCCCCTCTCCAAACGGGAACAGCGGCCCCTCTCCAAACTGGAACAGCGGCCCCTCTCCAAACGGGAACAGCGGCCGCTCTCCAAACGGGAACAGCGGCCCCTCTCCAAACGGGAACAGCGGCCCCTCTCCAAACGGGAACAGCGGCCCCTCTCCAAACGGGAACAGCGGCCCCTCTCCAAACTGCAACAGAGGCCCCTCTCCAAACGGGAATAGCGGTCGCTCTCCAAACGGGAACAGCGGCCCCTCTCCAAACGGGAACAGCGGCCGCTCTCCAAAGGGGAACAGCGGCCCCTCTCCAAACTGGAACAGCGGCCCCTCTCCAAACGGGAACAGCGGCCCCTCTCCAAACGGGAACAGCGGCCCCTCTCCAAACTGGAACAGCGGCCCCTCTCCAAACGGGAACAGCGGCCGCTCTCCAAACGGGAACAGCGGCCCCTCTCCAAACGGGAACAGAGGCCCCTCTCCAAACGGGAACAGCGGCCCCTCTCCAAACGGGAACAGCGGCCCCTCTCCAAACTGGAACAGAGGCCCCTCTCCAAACGGGAACAGTGGCCCCTCTCCAAACGGGAACAGCGGCCCCTCTCCAAACGGGAACAGCGGCCCCTCTCCAAACGGGAACAGCGGCCCCTCTCCAAACGGGAACAGAGGCCCCTCTCCAAACGGGAACAGCGGCCCCTCTCCAAACGGGAACAGCGGCCCCTCTCCAAACGGGAACAGCGGCCCCTCTCCAAACGGGAACAGCGGCCCCTCTCCAAACGGGAACAGCGGCCGCTCTCCTAACGGGAACAGAGGCCCCTCTCCAAACGGGAACAGCGGCCGCTCTCCAAACGGGAACAGCGGCCCCTCTCCAAACGGGAACAGCGGCCGCTCTCCAAACGGGAACAGCGGCCCCTCTCCAAACGGGAACAGCGGCCCCTCTCCATACGGGAACAGCGGCCCCTCTCCAAACGTGAACAGCGGCCCCTCTCCAAACGGGAACAGAGGCCCCTCTCCAAACGGGAACAGCGGCCCCTCTCCAAACGGGAACAGCGGCCCCTCTCCAAACGGGAACAGAGGCCCCTCTCCAAACGGGAACAGCGGCCCCTCTCCAAACGGGAACAGCGGCCCCTCTCCAAACGGGAACAGCGGCCCCTCTCCAAACGGGAACAGCGGCCCCTCTCCAAACGGGAACAGAGGCCCCTCTCCAAACGGGAACCGCGGCCCCTCTCCAAACGGGAACCGCGGCCCCTCTCCAAACGGGAACAGCGGCCGCTCTCCTAACGGGAACAGCGGCCCCTATCCTAACGGGAACAGCGGCCCCTCTCCAAACGGGAACAGCGGCCCCTCTCCAAACGGGAACAGCGGCCCCTCTCCAAACGGGAACAGCGGCCCCTCTCCAAACGGGAACAGCGGCCGCTCTCCAAACGGGAACAGCGGCCCCTCTCCAAACGGGAACAGCGGCCGCTCTCCAAACGGGAACAGCGGCCGCTCTCCAAACGGGAACAGCGGCCCCTCTCCAAACGGGAACAGCGGCCCCTCGCCAAACAGGAACAGCGGCCCCTCTCCAAACGGGAACAGCGGCCCCTCTCCAAACGGGAACAGCGGCCCCTCTCCAAACGGGAACAGCGGCCGCTCTCCAAACGGGAACAGCGGCCGCTCTCCAAACGGGAACAGAGGCCGCTCTCCAAACGGGAACCGCGGCCGCTCTCCAAACGGGAACAGAGGCCGCTCTCCAAACGGGAACTGCGGCCCCTCTCCAAACAGGAACAGCGGCCGCTCTCCAAACGGGAACAGCGGCCCCTCTCCAAACGGGAACAGCGGCCGCTCTCCAAACGGGAACAGAGGCCCCTCTCCAAACGGGAACAGCGGCCCCTCTCCAAACGGGAACAGCGGCCCCTCTCCAAACGGGAACAGAGGCCCCTCTCCAAACGGGAACAGCGGCCCCTCTCCAAACGGGAACAGCGGCCCCTCTCCAAACGGGAACAGCGGCCCCTCTCCAAACGGGAACAGAGGCCCCTCTCCAAACGGGAACCGCGGCCCCTCTCCAAACGGGAACCGCGGCCCCTCTCCAAACGGGAACAGAGGCCGCTCTCCAAACGGGAACAGCGGCCCCTCTCCAAACAGGAACAGCGGCCGCTCTCCAAACGGGAACAGTGGCCCCTCTCCAAACGGGAACAGCGGCCCCTCTCCAAACGGGAACAGCGGCCGCTCTCCAAAGTGGAACAGCGGCCCCTCTCCAAACGGGAACAGCGGCCCCTCTCCAAACGGGAACAGCGGCCCCTCTCCAAACGGGAACAGCGGCCCCTCTCCAAACAGGAACAGCGGCCCCTCTCCAAACGGGAACAGCAGTCCCTCTCCAAACGGGAACAGAGGCCGCTCTCCAAACGGGAACAGCGGCCGCTCTCCAAACGGGAACAGCGGCCGCTCTCCAAACGGGAACAGCGGCCGCTCTCCAAACGGGAACAGCGGCCGCTCTCCAAACGGGAACAGCGGCCGCTCTCCAAACGGGAACAGCGGCCCCTCTCCAAACGGGAACAGCGGCCCCTCTCCAAACGGGAACAGCGGCCCCTCTCCAAACGGGAACAGCGGCCGCTCTCCAAACGGGAACAGCGGCCCCTCTCCAAAGGGGAACAGCGGCCCCTCTCCAAACGGGAACATCGACCCCTCTCCAAACGGGAACATCGACCCCTCTCCAAACGGGAACAGCGGCCCCTCTCCAAACGGGAACAGCGGCCCCTCTCCAAACGGGAACATCGACCCCTCTCCAAACGGGAACAGCGGCCGCTCTCCAAACGGGAACAGCGGCCCCTCTCCAAACGGGAACAGCGGCCGCTCTCCAAACGGGAACAGCGGCCCCTCTCCAAACGGGAACAGCGGCCCCTCTCCAAACGGGAACAGCGGCCCCTCTCCAAACGGGAACAGCGGCCCCTCTCCAAACGGGAACAGCGGCCCCTCTCCAAACGGGAACAGCGGCCCCTCTCCAAACGGGAACAGCGGCCCCTCTCCAAACGGGAACAGCGGCCCCTCTCCAAACGGGAACAGCGGCCCCTCTCCAAACGGGAACAGCGGCCCCTCTCCAAACGGGAACAGCGGCCCCTCTCCAAACGGGAACAGAGGCCGCTCTCCAAACGGGAACAGAGGCCGCTCTCCAAACGGGAACAGCGGCCGCTCTCCAAACGGGAACAGCGGCCCCTCTCCAAACGGGAACAGCGGCCGCTCTCCAAACGGGAACAGCGGCCCCTCTCCAAACGGGAACAGCGGCCCCTCTCCAAACGGGAACAGCGGCCCCTCTCCTAACGGGAACAGCGGCCCCTCTCCAAACGGGAACAGAGGCCCCTCTCCAAACAGGAACCACGGCCGCTCTCCAAACGGGAACAGCGGCCGCTCTCCAAACGGGAACAGCGGCCCCTCTCCTAACGGGAACAGAGGCCCCTCTCCAAACGGGAACAGCGGCCCCTCTCCAAACGGGAACAGCGGCCCCTCTCCAAACGGGAACAGCGGCCCCTCTCCAAACGGGAACAGCGGCCCCTCTCCTAACGGGAACAGCGGCCGCTCTCCAAACGGGAACAGCGGCCGCTCTCCTAACGGGAACAGCGGCCCCTCTCCTAACGGGAACAGCGGCCGCTCTCCGAACGGGAACAGCGGCCGCTCTCCGAACGGGAACAGCGGCCCCTCTCCAATACGGGAACATCGACCCCTCTCCAAACGGGAACAGCGGCCCCTCTCCAATACGGGAACATCGACCCCTCTCCAAACGGGAACAGCGGCCCCTCTCCAAACGGGAACAGCGGCCCCTCTCCTAACGGGAACAGCGGCCCCTCTCCAAACGGGAACAGCGGCCCCTCTCCAAACGGGAACAGCGGCCCCTCTCCAAACGGGAACAGCGGCCCCTCTCCAAACGGGAACAGCGGCCCCTCTCCAAACGGGAACAGCGCCCCCTCTCCAAACGGGAACATCGACCCCTCTCCAAACGGGAACAGCGGCCCCTCTACAAACGGGAACACCGGCCGCTCTCCAAACGGGAACAGCGGCCGCTCTCCAAACGGGAACAGCGGCCGCTCTCCAAACGGGAACAGCGGCCGCTCTCCAAACGGGAACAGCGGCCCCTCTCCAAACGGGAACAGCGGCCCCTCTCCAATACGGGAACATCGACCCCTCTCCAAACGGGAACAGCGGCCCCTCTCCTAACGGGAACAGCGGCCCCTCTCCAAACGGGAACAGCGGCCCCTCTCCAAACGGGAACAGCGGCCCCTCTCCAAACGGGAACAGCGGCCCCTCTCCAAACGGGAACAGCGGCCCCTCTCCAAACGGGAACATCGACCCCTCTCCAAACGGGAACAGCGGCCCCTCTCCAAACGGGAACACCGGCCGCTCTCCAAACGGGAACAGCGGTAGCTCTCCAAACGGGAACAGCGGCCGCTCTCCAAACGGGAACAGCGGCCGCTCTCCAAACGGGAACAGCGGCCCCTCTCCAAACGGGAACAGCGGCCGCTCTCCAAACGGGAACAGCGGCCGCTCTCCAAACGGGAACAGCGGCCCCTCTCCAAACGGGAACAGAGGCCGCTCTCCAAACGTCCAAACGGGAACAGCGGCCCCTCTCCTAACGGGAACAGCGGCCGCTCTCCAAACGGGAACCGCGGCCGCTCTCCAAACGGGAACAGCGGCCCCTCTCCAAACGGGAACCGCGGCCGCTCTCCAAACGGGAACAGCGGCCCCTCTCCAAACGGGAACAGCGGCCGCTCTCCAAAGGGGAACAGCGGCCCCTCTCCAAACGGGAACAGCGGCCCCTCTCCAAACAGGAACAGCGGCCGCTCTCCAAACGGGAACAGCGGCCCCTCTCCAAACGAGAACAGCGGCCCCTCTCCAAAGGGGAACAGCGGCCGCTCTCCAAACGGGAACAGCGGCCGCTCTCCAAACGGGAACAGCGGCCCCTCTCCAAACGGGAACAGCGGCCGCTCTCCAAACGGGAACAGCGGCCCCTCTCCAAACGGGAACAGCGGCCGCTCTCCAAACGGGAACAGCGGCCCCTCTCCAAAGGGGAACAGCGGCCCCTCTCCAAACGGGAACATCGACCCCTCTCCAAACGGGAACATCGACCCCTCTCCAAACGGGAACAGCGGCCCCTCTCCAAACGGGAACAGCGGCCCCTCTCCAAACGGGAACATCGACCCCTCTCCAAACGGGAACAGCGGCCGCTCTCCAAACGGGAACAGCGGCCCCTCTCCAAACGGGAACAGAGGCCGCTCTCCAAACGGGAACAGCGGCCCCTCTCCAAACGGGAACAGCGGCCCCTCTCCAAACGGGAACAGCGGCCCCTCTCCAAACGGGAACAGCGGCCCCTCTCCAAACGGGAACAGCGGCCCCTCTCCAAACGGGAACAGCGGCCCCTCTCCAAACGGGAACAGCGGCCCCTCTCCAAACGGGAACAGCGGCCCCTCTCCAAACGGGAACAGCGGCCCCTCTCCAAACGGGAACATCGACCCCTCTCCAAACGGGAACAGCGGCCCCTCTCCAAACGGGAACACCGGCCGCTCTCCAAACGGGAATAGCGGTAGCTCTCCAAACGGGAACAGCGGCCGCTCTCCAAACGGGAACAGCGGCCGCTCTCCAAACGGGAACAGCGGCCCCTCTCCAAACGGGAACAGCGGCCGCTCTCCAAACGGGAACAGCGGCCGCTCTCCAAACGGGAACAGCGGCCCCTCTCCAAACGGGAACAGAGGCCGCTCTCCAAACGTCCAAACGGGAACAGCGGCCCCTCTCCTAACGGGAACAGCGGCCGCTCTCCAAACGGGAACCGCGGCCGCTCTCCAAACGGGAACAGCGGCCCCTCTCCAAACGGGAACCGCGGCCGCTCTCCAAACGGGAACAGCGGCCCCTCTCCAAACGGGAACAGCGGCCGCTCTCCAAAGGGGAACAGCGGCCCCTCTCCAAACGGGAACAGCGGCCCCTCTCCAAACGGGAACAGCGGCCGCTCTCCAAACGGGAACAGCGGCCCCTCTCCAAACGGGAACAGCGGCCCCTCTCCAAAGGGGAACAGCGGCCGCTCTCCAAACGGGAACAGCGGCCGCTCTCCAAACGGGAACAGCGGCCCCTCTCCAAACGGGAACAGCGGCCGCTCTCCAAACGGGAACAGCGGCCCCTCTCCAAACGGGAACAGCGGCCGCTCTCCAAACGGGAACAGCGGCCCCTCTCCAAAGGGGAACAGCGGCCCCTCTCCAAACGGGAACATCGACCCCTCTCCAAACGGGAACATCGACCCCTCTCCAAACGGGAACAGCGGCCCCTCTCCAAACGGGAACAGCGGCCCCTCTCCAAACGGGAACATCGACCCCTCTCCAAACGGGAACAGCGGCCGCTCTCCAAACGGGAACAGCGGCCCCTCTCCAAACGGGAACAGAGGCCGCTCTCCAAACGGGAACAGCGGCCCCTCTCCAAACGGGAACAGCGGCCCCTCTCCAAACGGGAACAGCGGCCCCTCTCCAAACGGGAACAGCGGCCCCTCTCCAAACGGGAACAGCGGCCCCTCTCCAAACGGGAACAGCGGCCCCTCTCCAAACGGGAACAGCGGCCCCTCTCCAAACGGGAACAGCGGCCCCTCTCCAAACGGGAACAGCGGCCCCTCTCCAAACGGGAACAGCGGCCCCTCTCCAAACGGGAACAGCGGCCCCTCTCCAAACGGGAACAGCGGCCCCTCTCCAAACGGGAACAGCGGCCCCTCTCCAAACGGGAACAGCGGCCCCTCTCCAAACGGGAACAGCGGCCCCTCTCCAAACGGGAACAGCGGCCCCTCTCCAAACGGGAACAGCGGCCCCTCTCCAAACGGGAACAGCGGCCCCTCTCCAAACGGGAACAGAGGCCGCTCTCCAAACGGGAACAGCGGTCCCTCTCCTAACGGGAACAGCGGCCGCTCTCCAAACGGATACAGCGGCCGCTCTCCAAACGGGAACAGCGGCCCCTCTCCAAACGGGAACAGCGGCCCCTCTCCAAACGGGAACAGAGGCCGCTCTCCAAACGGGAACAGCGGCCGCTCTCCAAACGGGAACAGCGGCCCCTCTCCAAACGGGAACAGCGGCCGCTCTCCAAACGGGAACAGCGGCCGCTCTCCAAACGGGAACAGCGGCCCCTCTCCAAACGGGAACAGAGGCCGCTCTCCAAACGTCCAAACGGGAACAGCGGCCCCTCTCCTAACGGGAACAGCGGCCGCTCTCCAAACGGGAACCGCGGCCGCTCTCCAAACGGGAACAGCGGCCCCTCTCCAAACGGGAACCGCGGCCGCTCTCCAAACGGGAACAGCGGCCCCTCTCCAAACGGGAACAGCGGCCGCTCTCCAAAGGGGAACAGCGGCCCCTCTCCAAACGGGAACAGCGGCCCCTCTCCAAACGGGAACAGCGGCCGCTCTCCAAACGGGAACAGCGGCCCCTCTCCAAACGGGAACAGCGGCCCCTCTCCAAAGGGGAACAGCGGCCGCTCTCCAAACGGGAACAGCGGCCGCTCTCCAAACGGGAACAGCGGCCCCTCTCCAAACGGGAACAGCGGCCGCTCTCCAAACGGGAACAGCGGCCGCTCTCCAAACGGGAACAGCGGCCGCTCTCCAAACGGGAACAGCGGCCCCTCTCCAAAGGGGAACAGCGGCCCCTCTCCAAACGGGAACATCGACCCCTCTCCAAACGGGAACATCGACCCCTCTCCAAACGGGAACAGCGGCCCCTCTCCAAACGGGAACAGCGGCCCCTCTCCAAACGGGAACATCGACCCCTCTCCAAACGGGAACAGCGGCCGCTCTCCAAACGGGAACAGCGGCCCCTCTCCAAACGGGAACAGAGGCCGCTCTCCAAACGGGAACAGCGGCCCCTCTCCAAACGGGAACAGCGGCCCCTCTCCAAACGGGAACAGCGGCCCCTCTCCAAACGGGAACAGCGGCCCCTCTCCAAACGGGAACACCGGCCCCTCTCCAAACGGGAACACCGGCCCCTCTCCAAACGGGAACAGCGGCCCCTCTCCTAACGGGAACAGCGGCCGCTCTCCAAACGGGAACAGCGGCCGCTCTCCTAACGGGAACAGCGGCCCCTCTCCTAACGGGAACAGCGGCCGCTCTCCGAACGGGAACAGCGGCCGCTCTCCGAACGGGAACAGCGGCCCCTCTCCAAACGGGAACAGCGGCCCCTCTCCAATACGGGAACATCGACCCCTCTCCAAACGGGAACAGCGGCCCCTCTCCAATACGGGAACATCGACCCCTCTCCAAACGGGAACAGCGGCCGCTCTCCAAAGGGGAACAGCGGCCCCTCTCCAAACGGGAACAGCGGCCCCTCTCCAAACGGGAACAGCGGCCGCTCTCCAAACGGGAACAGCGGCCCCTCTCCAAACGGGAACAGCGGCCCCTCTCCAAAGGGGAACAGCGGCCGCTCTCCAAACGGGAACAGCGGCCGCTCTCCAAACGGGAACAGCGGCCCCTCTCCAAACGGGAACAGCGGCCGCTCTCCAAACGGGAACAGCGGCCCCTCTCCAAACGGGAACAGCGGCCGCTCTCCAAACGGGAACAGCGGCCCCTCTCCAAAGGGGAACAGCGGCCCCTCTCCAAACGGGAACATCGACCCCTCTCCAAACGGGAACATCGACCCCTCTCCAAACGGGAACAGCGGCCCCTCTCCAAACGGGAACAGCGGCCCCTCTCCAAACGGGAACATCGACCCCTCTCCAAACGGGAACAGCGGCCGCTCTCCAAACGGGAACAGCGGCCCCTCTCCAAACGGGAACAGAGGCCGCTCTCCAAACGGGAACAGCGGCCCCTCTCCAAACGGGAACAGCGGCCCCTCTCCAAACGGGAACAGCGGCCCCTCTCCAAACGGGAACAGCGGCCCCTCTCCAAACGGGAACAGCGGCCCCTCTCCAAACGGGAACAGCGGCCCCTCTCCAAACGGGAACAGCGGCCCCTCTCCAAACGGGAACAGCGGCCCCTCTCCAAACGGGAACAGCGGCCCCTCTCCAAACGGGAACAGCGGCCCCTCTCCAAACGGGAACAGCGGCCCCTCTCCAAACGGGAACAGCGGCCCCTCTCCAAACGGGAACAGCGGCCCCTCTCCAAACGGGAACAGCGGCCCCTCTCCAAACGGGAACAGCGGCCCCTCTCCAAACGGGAACAGCGGCCCCTCTCCAAACGGGAACAGCGGCCCCTCTCCAAACGGGAACAGCGGCCCCTCTCCAAACGGGAACAGCGGCCCCTCTCCAAACGGGAACAGCGGCCCCTCTCCAAACGGGAACAGAGGCCGCTCTCCAAACGGGAACAGCGGTCCCTCTCCTAACGGGAACAGCGGCCGCTCTCCAAACGGATACAGCGGCCGCTCTCCAAACGGGAACAGCGGCCCCTCTCCAAACGGGAACAGCGGCCCCTCTCCAAACGGGAACAGAGGCCGCTCTCCAAACGGGAACAGCGGCCGCTCTCCAAACGGGAACAGCGGCCCCTCTCCAAACGGGAACAGCGGCCGCTCTCCAAACGGGAACAGCGGCCGCTCTCCAAACGGGAACAGCGGCCCCTCTCCAAACGGGAACAGAGGCCGCTCTCCAAACGTCCAAACGGGAACAGCGGCCCCTCTCCTAACGGGAACAGCGGCCGCTCTCCAAACGGGAACCGCGGCCGCTCTCCAAACGGGAACAGCGGCCCCTCTCCAAACGGGAACCGCGGCCGCTCTCCAAACGGGAACAGCGGCCCCTCTCCAAACGGGAACAGCGGCCGCTCTCCAAAGGGGAACAGCGGCCCCTCTCCAAACGGGAACAGCGGCCCCTCTCCAAACGGGAACAGCGGCCGCTCTCCAAACGGGAACAGCGGCCCCTCTCCAAACGGGAACAGCGGCCCCTCTCCAAAGGGGAACAGCGGCCGCTCTCCAAACGGGAACAGCGGCCGCTCTCCAAACGGGAACAGCGGCCCCTCTCCAAACGGGAACAGCGGCCGCTCTCCAAACGGGAACAGCGGCCCCTCTCCAAACGGGAACAGCGGCCGCTCTCCAAACGGGAACAGCGGCCCCTCTCCAAAGGGGAACAGCGGCCCCTCTCCAAACGGGAACATCGACCCCTCTCCAAACGGGAACATCGACCCCTCTCCAAACGGGAACAGCGGCCCCTCTCCAAACGGGAACAGCGGCCCCTCTCCAAACGGGAACATCGACCCCTCTCCAAACGGGAACAGCGGCCGCTCTCCAAACGGGAACAGCGGCCCCTCTCCAAACGGGAACAGAGGCCGCTCTCCAAACGGGAACAGCGGCCCCTCTCCAAACGGGAACAGCGGCCCCTCTCCAAACGGGAACAGCGGCCCCTCTCCAAACGGGAACAGCGGCCCCTCTCCAAACGGGAACACCGGCCCCTCTCCAAACGGGAACACCGGCCCCTCTCCAAACGGGAACAGCGGCCCCTCTCCTAACGGGAACAGCGGCCGCTCTCCAAACGGGAACAGCGGCCGCTCTCCTAACGGGAACAGCGGCCCCTCTCCTAACGGGAACAGCGGCCGCTCTCCGAACGGGAACAGCGGCCGCTCTCCGAACGGGAACAGCGGCCCCTCTCCAAACGGGAACAGCGGCCCCTCTCCAATACGGGAACATCGACCCCTCTCCAAACGGGAACAGCGGCCCCTCTCCAATACGGGAACATCGACCCCTCTCCAAACGGGAACAGCGGCCCCTCTCCAAACGGGAACAGCGGCCCCTCTCCTAACGGGAACAGCGGCCCCTCTCCAAACGGGAACAGCGGCCCCTCTCCAAACGGGAACAGCGGCCCCTCTCCAAACGGGAACAGCGGCCCCTCTCCAAACGGGAACAGCGGCCCCTCTCCAAACGGGAACATCGACCCCTCTCCAAACGGGAACAGCGGCCCCTCTACAAACGGGAACACCGGCCGCTCTCCAAACGGGAACAGCGGCCGCTCTCCAAACGGGAACAGCGGCCGCTCTCCAAACGGGAACAGCGGCCGCTCTCCAAACGGGAACAGCGGCCGCTCTCCAAACGGGAAGAGCGGCCCCTCTCCAAACGGGAACAGCGGCCCCTCTCCAATACGGGAACATCGACCCCTCTCCAAACGGGAACAGCGGCCCCTCTCCTAACGGGAACAGCGGCCGCTCTCCAAACGGGAACAGCGGCCCCTCTCCAAACGGGAACAGAGGCCGCTCTCCAAACGTCCAAACGGGAACAGCGGCCCCTCTCCTAACGGGAACAGCGGCCGCTCTCCAAACGGGAACCGCGGCCGCTCTCCAAACGGGAACAGCGGCCCCTCTCCAAACGGGAACCGCGGCCGCTCTCCAAACGGGAACAGCGGCCCCTCTCCAAACGGGAACAGCGGCCGCTCTCCAAAGGGGAACAGCGGCCCCTCTCCAAACGGGAACAGCGGCCCCTCTCCAAACGGGAACAGCGGCCGCTCTCCAAACGGGAACAGCGGCCCCTCTCCAAACGGGAACAGCGGCCCCTCTCCAAAGGGGAACAGCGGCCGCTCTCCAAACGGGAACAGCGGCCGCTCTCCAAACGGGAACAGCGGCCCCTCTCCAAACGGGAACAGCGGCCGCTCTCCAAACGGGAACAGCGGCCCCTCTCCAAACGGGAACAGCGGCCGCTCTCCAAACGGGAACAGCGGCCCCTCTCCAAAGGGGAACAGCGGCCCCTCTCCAAACGGGAACATCGACCCCTCTCCAAACGGGAACATCGACCCCTCTCCAAACGGGAACAGCGGCCCCTCTCCAAACGGGAACAGCGGCCCCTCTCCAAACGGGAACATCGACCCCTCTCCAAACGGGAACAGCGGCCGCTCTCCAAACGGGAACAGCGGCCCCTCTCCAAACGGGAACAGAGGCCGCTCTCCAAACGGGAACAGCGGCCCCTCTCCAAACGGGAACAGCGGCCCCTCTCCAAACGGGAACAGCGGCCCCTCTCCAAACGGGAACAGCGGCCCCTCTCCAAACGGGAACACCGGCCCCTCTCCAAACGGGAACACCGGCCCCTCTCCAAACGGGAACAGCGGCCCCTCTCCTAACGGGAACAGCGGCCGCTCTCCAAACGGGAACAGCGGCCGCTCTCCTAACGGGAACAGCGGCCCCTCTCCTAACGGGAACAGCGGCCGCTCTCCGAACGGGAACAGCGGCCGCTCTCCGAACGGGAACAGCGGCCCCTCTCCAAACGGGAACAGCGGCCCCTCTCCAATACGGGAACATCGACCCCTCTCCAAACGGGAACAGCGGCCCCTCTCCAATACGGGAACATCGACCCCTCTCCAAACGGGAACAGCGGCCCCTCTCCAAACGGGAACAGCGGCCCCTCTCCTAACGGGAACAGCGGCCCCTCTCCAAACGGGAACAGCGGCCCCTCTCCAAACGGGAACAGCGGCCCCTCTCCAAACGGGAACAGCGGCCCCTCTCCAAACGGGAACAGCGGCCCCTCTCCAAACGGGAACATCGACCCCTCTCCAAACGGGAACAGCGGCCCCTCTACAAACGGGAACACCGGCCGCTCTCCAAACGGGAACAGCGGCCGCTCTCCAAACGGGAACAGCGGCCGCTCTCCAAACGGGAACAGCGGCCGCTCTCCAAACGGGAACAGCGGCCGCTCTCCAAACGGGAAGAGCGGCCCCTCTCCAAACGGGAACAGCGGCCCCTCTCCAATACGGGAACATCGACCCCTCTCCAAACGGGAACAGCGGCCCCTCTCCTAACGGGAACAGCGGCCCCTCTCCAAACGGGAACAGCGGCCCCTCTCCAAACGGGAACAGCGGCCCCTCTCCAAACGGGAACAGCGGCCCCTCTCCAAACGGGAACAGCGGCCCCTCTCCAAACGGGAACATCGACCCCTCTCCAAACGGGAACAGCGGCCCCTCTCCAAACGGGAACACCGGCCGCTCTCCAAACGGGAATAGCGGTAGCTCTCCAAACGGGAACAGCGGCCGCTCTCCAAACGGGAACAGCGGCCGCTCTCCAAACGGGAACAGCGGCCCCTCTCCAAACGGGAACAGCGGCCGCTCTCCAAACGGGAACAGCGGCCGCTCTCCAAACGGGAACAGCGGCCGCTCTCCAAACGGGAACAGCGGCCCCTCTCCAAACGGGAACAGAGGCCGCTCTCCAAACGTCCAAACGGGAACAGCGGCCCCTCTCCTAACGGGAACAGCGGCCGCTCTCCAAACGGGAACCGCGGCCGCTCTCCAAACGGGAACAGCGGCCCCTCTCCAAACGGGAACCGCGGCCGCTCTCCAAACGGGAACAGCGGCCCCTCTCCAAACGGGAACAGCGGCCGCTCTCCAAAGGGGAACAGCGGCCCCTCTCCAAACGGGAACAGCGGCCCCTCTCCAAACAGGAACAGCGGCCGCTCTCCAAACGGGAACAGCGGCCCCTCTCCAAACGAGAACAGCGGCCCCTCTCCAAAGGGGAACAGCGGCCGCTCTCCAAACGGGAACAGCGGCCGCTCTCCAAACGGGAACAGCGGCCCCTCTCCAAACGGGAACAGCGGCCGCTCTCCAAACGGGAACAGCGGCCCCTCTCCAAACAGGAACAGCGGCCGCTCTCCAAACGGGAACAGCGGCCCCTCTCCAAAGGGGAACAGCGGCCCCTCTCCAAACGGGAACATCGACCCCTCTCCAAACGGGAACATCGACCCCTCTCCAAACGGGAACAGCGGCCCCTCTCCAAACGGGAACAGCGGCCCCTCTCCAAACGGGAACATCGACCCCTCTCCAAACGGGAACAGCGGCCGCTCTCCAAACGGGAACAGCGGCCCCTCTCCAAACGGGAACAGAGGCCGCTCTCCAAACGGGAACAGCGGCCGCTCTCCAAACGGGAACAGCGGCCCCTCTCCAAACGGGAACAGCGGCCCCTCTCCAAACGGGAACAGCGGCCCCTCTCCAAACGGGAACAGCGGCCCCTCTCCAAACGGGAACAGCGGCCCCTCTCCAAACGGGAACAGCGGCCCCTCTCCAAACGGGAACAGCGGCCCCTCTCCAAACGGGAACAGCGGCCCCTCTCCAAACGGGAACAGCGGCCCCTCTCCAAACGGGAACATCGACCCCTCTCCAAACGGGAACAGCGGCCCCTCTCCAAACGGGAACACCGGCCGCTCTCCAAACGGGAACAGCGGTAGCTCTCCAAACGGGAACAGCGGCCGCTCTCCAAAAGGGAACAGCGGCCGCTCTCCAAACGGGAACAGCGGCCCCTCTCCAAACGGGAACAGCGGCCGCTCTCCAAACGGGAACAGCGGCCGCTCTCCAAACGGGAACAGCGGCCCCTCTCCAAACGGGAACAGAGGCCGCTCTCCAAACGTCCAAACGGGAACAGCGGCCCCTCTCCTAACGGGAACAGCGGCCGCTCTCCAAACGGGAACCGCGGCCGCTCTCCAAACGGGAACAGCGGCCCCTCTCCAAACGGGAACCGCGGCCGCTCTCCAAACGGGAACAGCGGCCCCTCTCCAACCGGGAACAGCGGCCGCTCTCCAAAGGGGAACAGCGGCCCCTCTCCAAACGGGAACAGCGGCCCCTCTCCAAACGGGAACAGCGGCCGCTCTCCAAACGGGAACAGCGGCCCCTCTCCAAACGGGAACAGCGGCCCCTCTCCAAAGGGGAACAGCGGCCGCTCTCCAAACGGGAACAGCGGCCGCTCTCCAAACGGGAACAGCGGCCCCTCTCCAAACGGGAACAGCGGCCGCTCTCCAAACGGGAACAGCGGCCCCTCTCCAAACGGGAACAGCGGCCGCTCTCCAAACGGGAACAGCGGCCCCTCTCCAAAGGGGAACAGCGGCCCCTCTCCAAACGGGAACATCGACCCCTCTCCAAACGGGAACATCGACCCCTCTCCAAACGGGAACAGCGGCGCCTCTCCAAACGGGAACAGCGGCCCCTCTCCAAACGGGAACATCGACCCCTCTCCAAACGGGAACAGCGGCCGCTCTCCAAACGGGAACAGCGGCCCCTCTCCAAACGGGAACAGAGGCCGCTCTCCAAACGGGAACAGCGGCCCCTCTCCAAACGGGAACAGCGGCCCCTCTCCAAACGGGAACAGCGGCCCCTCTCCAAACGGGAACAGCGGCCCCTCTCCAAACGGGAACAGCGGCCCCTCTCCAAACGGGAACAGCGGCCCCTCTCCAAACGGGAACAGCGGCCCCTCTCCAAACGGGAACAGCGGCCCCTCTCCAAACGGGAACAGCGGCCCCTCTCCAAACGGGAACAGCGGCCCCTCTCCAAACGGGAACAGCGGCCCCTCTCCAAACGGGAACAGCGGCCCCTCTCCAATCGGGAACAGCGGCCCCTCTCCAAACGGGAACAGCGGCCCCTCTCCAAACGGGAACAGCGGCCCCTCTCCAAACGGGAACAGCGGCCCCTCTCCAAACGGGAACAGCGGCCCCTCTCCAAACGGGAACAGAGGCCGCTCTCCAAACGGGAACAGCGGTCCCTCTCCTAACGGGAACAGCGGCCGCTCTCCAAACGGATACAGCGGCCGCTCTCCAAACGGGAACAGCGGCCCCTCTCCAAACGGGAACAGCGGCCCCTCTCCAAACGGGAACAGAGGCCGCTCTCCAAACGGGAACAGCGGCCGCTCTCCAAACGGGAACAGCGGCCCCTCTCCAAACGGGAACAGCGGCCGCTCTCCAAACGGGAACAGCGGCCGCTCTCCAAACGGGAACAGCGGCCCCTCTCCAAACGGGAACAGAGGCCGCTCTCCAAACGTCCAAACGGGAACAGCGGCCCCTCTCCTAACGGGAACAGCGGCCGCTCTCCAAACGGGAACCGCGGCCGCTCTCCAAACGGGAACAGCGGCCCCTCTCCAAACGGGAACCGCGGCCGCTCTCCAAACGGGAACAGCGGCCCCTCTCCAAACGGGAACAGCGGCCGCTCTCCAAAGGGGAACAGCGGCCCCTCTCCAAACGGGAACAGCGGCCCCTCTCCAAACGGGAACAGCGGCCGCTCTCCAAACGGGAACAGCGGCCCCTCTCCAAACGGGAACAGCGGCCCCTCTCCAAAGGGGAACAGCGGCCGCTCTCCAAACGGGAACAGCGGCCGCTCTCCAAACGGGAACAGCGGCCCCTCTCCAAACGGGAACAGCGGCCGCTCTCCAAACGGGAACAGCGGCCCCTCTCCAAACGGGAACAGCGGCCGCTCTCCAAACGGGAACAGCGGCCCCTCTCCAAAGGGGAACAGCGGCCCCTCTCCAAACGGGAACATCGACCCCTCTCCAAACGGGAACATCGACCCCTCTCCAAACGGGAACAGCGGCCCCTCTCCAAACGGGAACAGCGGCCCCTCTCCAAACGGGAACATCGACCCCTCTCCAAACGGGAACAGCGGCCGCTCTCCAAACGGGAACAGCGGCCCCTCTCCAAACGGGAACAGAGGCCGCTCTCCAAACGGGAACAGCGGCCCCTCTCCAAACGGGAACAGCGGCCCCTCTCCAAACGGGAACAGCGGCCCCTCTCCAAACGGGAACAGCGGCCCCTCTCCAAACGGGAACAGCGGCCCCTCTCCAAACGGGAACAGCGGCCCCTCTCCAAACGGGAACAGCGGCCCCTCTCCAAACGGGAACAGCGGCCCCTCTCCAAACGGGAACAGCGGCCCCTCTCCAAACGGGAACAGCGGCCCCTCTCCAAACGGGAACAGCGGCCCCTCTCCAAACGGGAACAGCGGCCCCTCTCCAAACGGGAACAGAGGCCGCTCTCCAAACGGGAACAGCGGTCCCTCTCCTAACGGGAACAGCGGCCGCTCTCCAAACGGATACAGCGGCCGCTCTCCAAACGGGAACAGCGGCCCCTCTCCAAACGGGAACAGCGGCCCCTCTCCAAACGGGAACAGAGGCCGCTCTCCAAACGGGAACAGCGGCCGCTCTCCAAACGGGAACAGCGGCCCCTCTCCTAACGGGAACAGCGGCCCCTCTCCTAACGGGAACAGCGGCCGCTCTCCAAACGGGAACAGCGGCCGCTCTCCTAACGGGAACAGCGGCCCCTCTCCGAACGGGAACAGCGGCCGCTCTCCGAACGGGAACAGCGGCCGCTCTCCGAACGGGAACAGCGGCCGCTCTCCAAACGGGAACAGCGGCCCCTCTCCAAACGGGAACAGCGGCCCCTCTCCAAACGGGAACAGCGGCCCCTCTCCAAACGGGAACAGCGGCCCCTCTCCAAACGGGAACATCGACCCCTCTCCAAACGGGAACAGCGGCCCCTCTCCAAACGGGAACAGCGGCCCCTCTCCTAACGGGAACAGCGGCCCCTCTCCAAACGGGAACAGCGGCCCCTCTCCAAACGGGAACAGCGGCCCCTCTCCAAACGGGAACAGCGGCCCCTCTCCAAACGGGAACAGCGGCCCCTCTCCAAACGGGAACAGCGGCCCCTCTCCAAACGGGAACAGCGGCCCCTCTCCAAACGGGAACAGCGGCCCCTCTCCAAACGGGAACAGCGGCCCCTCTCCGAACGGGAACAGCGGCCCCTCTCCGAACGGGAACATCGACCCCTCTCCAAACGGGAACAGCGGCCCCTCTCCAAACGGGAACAGCGGCCCCTCTCCAAACGGGAACATCGACCCCTCTCCAAACGGGAACAGCGGCCGCTCTCCAAACGGGAATAGCGGTCGCTCTCCTAACGGGAACAGCGGCCCCTCTCCTAACGGGAACAGCGGCCCCTCTCCGAACGGGAACAGCGGCCGCTCTCCAAACGGGAACAGCGGCCGCTCTCCAAACGGGAACAGCGGCCCCTCTCCAAACGGGAACAGCGGCCCCTCTCCAAACGGGAACAGCGGCCCCTCTCCAAACGGGAACATCGACCCCTCTCCAAACGGGAACAGCGGCCCCTCTCCAAACGGGAACAGCGGCCCCTCTCCTAACGGGAACAGCGGCCCCTCTCCTAACGGGAACAGCGGCCGCTCTCCTAACGGGAACAGCGGCCGCTCTCCAAACGGGAACAGCGGCCGCTCTCCTAACGGGAACAGCGGCCCCTCTCCTAACGGGAACAGCGGCCGCTCTCCGAACGGGAACAGCGGCCGCTCTCCAAACGGGAACAGAGGCCGCTCTCCAAACGGGAACAGCGGCCGCTCTCCAAACGGGAACAGCGGCCCCTCTCCAAACGGGAACAGCGGCCCCTCTCCAAACGGGAACAGCGGCCCCTCTCCTAACGGGAACAGCGGCCCCTCTCCTAACGGGAACAGCGGCCGCTCTCCAAACGGGAACAGCGGCCGCTCTCCAAACGGGAACAGCGGCCGCTCTCCAAACGGGAACAGCGGCCGCTCTCCAAACGGGAACAGCGGCCGCTCTCCAAACGGGAACAGCGGCCCCTCTCCAAACGGGAACAGAGGCCGCTCTCCAAACGTCCAAACGGGAACAGCGGCCCCTCTCCTAACGGGAACAGCGGCCGCTCTCCAAACGGGAACAGCGGCCGCTCTCCAAACGGGAACAGCGGCCGCTCTCCAAACGGGAACCGCGGCCGCTCTCCAAACGGGAACCGCGGCCGCTCTCCAAACGGGAACAGCGGCCCCTCTCCAAACGGGAACCGCGGCCGCTCTCCAAACGGGAACAGCGGCCCCTCTCCAAACGGGAACAGCGGCCGCTCTCCAAACGGGAACAGCGGCCCCTCTCCAAACGGGAACCGCGGCCGCTCTCCAAACGGGAACCGCGGCCCCTCTCCAAACGGGAACAGCGGCCGCTCTCCAAACGGGAACAGCGACCCCTCTCCAAACGGGAACAGCGGCCGCTCTCCAAACGGGAACAGCGACCCCTCTCCAAACGGGAACAGCGACCGCTCTCCAAAAGGGAACAGGGAGGACGGAGAGGGATTTTTTATTTTTACAATGACAATTTACTGTCAGGCGCTTGCAATGTCCCAAGAATGTGACTGGTGCTATAGAAATGCAAGCTCTTTATTTGACCGATCACGTTTGCTTTGTCCTTCCTGCAGCCTGAGAATCTGATCATGAGTCTGCTGACGCACTCGGCGCTGACCGGCTCGCTGCTGACCAGCAGAGATGGATATTTCGGACAGGCGTGCAGTACCGCCTCGGCCGCCGCTAGCGTCCTCGCTTCCCTCTCCTCCTCTCACCATCCCGCGCGGACCAGGTCCCACACACTCCTCATGGAGAATGGTGCCGAGAGCTCGCTGTATCGCAGTGACAGGACTATCATGGAGGAGAGGTAAGAAACTGAGGCCCAAATACACATCGAGCTGAACCGCGTGGCAGTGGGAAGTCTGTGATCTAATCCGAGGATGCTGCAAATACTCCGGCCGTAGGCGGCTCACTCAGCTCGGTTGGCCAGAGTGTGGTCCAGGATGATGCCAATGGCACAGGTTCAATCACTGTAGCAGATGTGGTAGTTCACGGAGGCCTCCCTCCTTCACATACCCCACGTTTGGTACAGAATGGTGCCTCTCAAGTTACAAAACCAATTGTCTCTCTGTAATGTGGAGAGAGGTACCAATGGTCCTTTGTGGAGGACAGTAAATCACCGATTTGTGGGTGAGTCAGAGATGTTGTTTCAGGCGGATAACCTTTCATTAGTTCTGGCAAAGTTTATTCGCAAGTACGGCACAGGTCAGGAGTTTGGTGGAATACTCTCCACTTGCCTGTATGAGTACAACTCCAAAACACTCAAGGAACTCAACATCATCCAGCACAAAGCTGCCCACTTCATTTGGCACCCATCCACAAACATTCGCTCCCTCTACCATCAACGCACAGCGACAGCCGTGTGTACCATCTACACGGTGCACTGCAGCAACACCCCCCAATACTCCTTCGACAGCACCTTCCAAACCCACAAACTGAATGGACAAGGACTGCAGGTGTATCAGGACTCGACCACCTGCGAATTCCCCTCCACCGTCCCGATTTAGACTGGGATGGGGGAGGTGGCCTCCTATCTGCCATGAAACCCGAGGATAACAATAACAACTAACAAGGTGACTAAATGTCAAAATGAGCTCCTCAAAAATTGGCAGAGAGGGGAAGGAGGAAGATCCCAGAGTGGATGGGAGCTGCAGGGCTGCACCCCCTGGATGGTCAGAGACTCTGATGTTGGTCACCTTGGTAGACAAAGAGATGTTGTCACCCAGGACAACCAGGCACAGTCCGCCAACAGGTCATCACCCAGGACAACTAGGCACATCCTCCACCAGGTCGTCCCCCAGGACAACCAGACACATCCTCCACCAGGTCGTCCCCCAGGACAACCAGACACAATCCCACACCAGGTCATCGCCCAGGACAACCAGGCACATCCTCCACCAGGTCGTCACCCAGGACAACCAGACACAATCCTGCAACAGGTCGTCACCCAGGACAACCAGACACAATCCCACACCAGGTCATCGCCCAGGACAACCAGGCACATCCTCCACCAGGTCGTCACCCAGGACAACCAGACACAATCCCACACCAGGTCATCGCCCAGGACAACCAGGCACATCCTCCACCAGGTCGTCACCCAGGACAACCAGACACAATCCTGCAACAGGTCGTCACCCAGGACAACCAGACACATCTCCCCCAAGTCTTAACCAAGTAATATCTTGACCTGCAGGGTAGGCCACCCAAAATTGCCCCTTAAGAAAAATAATAACTAAATTCCGTTAAGCTTTATTCCCCCTTCAGTGTATTTGGAAAGAAACTGTCCTCATTGGCAGATAGATTGAAAACCAGAGGGGCACAGATTTAAGAGGGGCTGGTTTAGCAAAGGGCTAAACAGCTGGCTTTTAAAGCAGATCAGCAGCGCGGGTTCAATTCCCTTACCAGCCTCCCCGAACAGGTGCTGGAATGTGGCGACTAGGGGCTTTTCACAGTAACTTCATTTGAAGCCTACTTATGACAATAAGTGATTTTCTTTTTTTTTCAAGATGCTTAACAGTAGAACCAAAAGACAACATGAAGAATTTTTTTAACTTACTGAGAGATTAGGATCTGGAATGCATTGCCTGAGAGGGTGGTGGGGGCAGAGTCATCGAAACATTCAGATGCCACAGAGTAAACGTCTGCACAGCCACAGGGAAAGGGCAGGGTGGGGGACGAGCTGAATTGCTCTTGCAGAGAGCTGACACCGACATGACCAGCCAATGACTGATTGCAGTACTATAACCATTCTACGATTCTACTTGAAACCATAAGATGTCCTGGGTGATGCAACAAACCAGATATACAGTCCGGAATATTGGGCATTAAAGTTAGGCGGTTGTAACTGTCCAGCAAACCATTTGCACCTGATTGGCTAACTGTTAGTTAATGATGAGTGCGTATAGGCATGTCTGATTTCAGCGTTTTTCTCTGTTACTTAAGCATATCAGTGAGTGCAGGATCAGGAAGATCTCTCCTTCTCGCAAACATCGCTTCAACACAAATGAGTCTTCACGCTATTTATATGCATGAGGTAAGCATAAAATAATTTCATGTACATCATAGATACAGAGTAAAGCTCCCTCTACACTGTCCCCATCAAACACTCCCAGGACAGGTACAGCACGGGATTAGATACAGAGTAAAGCTCCTTCTACACTGTCCCCATCAAACACTACCAGGACAGGTACAGCACGGGGTTAGATACAGAGTAAAGCTCCCTCTACACTGTCCCCATCAAACACTCCCAGGAAATTACAGCACGGGATTAGATACAGAGTAAAGCTCCCTCTACACTGTCCCCATCAAACACTCACAGGACAGGTACAGCACGGGGTTAGATACAGAGTAAAGTTCCCTCTACACTGTCCCCATCAAACACTCCCAGGAAGGTACAGCACGGGATTAGATACAGAGTAAAGCTCCCTCTACCTGTCCCCATCAAACACTCCCAGGACAGGTACAGCACAGGGTTAGATACAGAGTAAAGCTCCCTCTACACTGTCCCCATCAAACACTTCCAGGAAATTACAGCACGGGATTAGATACAGAGTAAAGCTCCCTCTACACTGTCCCCATCAAACACTCACAGGACAGGTACAGCACGGGGTTAGATACAGAGTAAATCTCCCTCTACACTGTCCCCATCAAACACTCCCAGGACAGGTACAGCACGGGGTTAGATACAGAGTAAATCTCCCTCTACACTGTCCCCATCAAACACTCCCAGGACAGGTACAGCACAGGGTTAGATACAGAGTAAAGCTCCCTCTACACTGTCCCCATGAAACACACCCAGGACAGGTACAGCACGGGGTTAGATACAGAGTAAAGATCCCTCTACACTGTCCCCATCAAACACTCCCAGGACTGGTACAGCACGGGGTTAGATACAGAGTAAAGCTCCCTCTACACTGTCCCCATCAAACACTCCCAGGACAGGTATAGCACGGGGTTAGATACAGAGTAAACCTCCCTCTACACTGTCCCCATCAAACACTCCCAGGACAGGTACAGGACGTGGTTAGATACAGAGTAAAGCTCCCTCCGCACTTTCCCCATCAAACACTGCCAGGACAGGTACAGGACGGGGTTAGATACAGAGTAAAGCTCCCTCTACACTGTCCCCATCAAACACTCCCAGGACAGGTACAGCACGGGGTTAGATACAGAGTAAAGCTCCCTCTGCACTGTCCCCATGAAACACTCCCAGGACAGGTACAGCACGGGGTTAGATACAGAGTAAAGCTCCCTCTACACTGTCCCCATCAAACACTCCCAGGAAGGTACAGCACGGGATTAGATACAGAGTAAAGCTCCCTCTACCTGTCCCCATCAAACACTCCCAGGACAGGTACAGCACAGGGTTAGATACAGAGTAAATCTCCCTCTACACTGTCCCCATCAAACACTCCCAGGACAGGTACAGCACGGGGTTAGATACAGAGTAAATCTCCCTCTACACTGTCCCCATCAAACACTCCCAGGACAGGTACAGCACAGGGTTAGATACAGAGTAAAGCTCCCTCTACACTGTCCCCATGAAACACACCCAGGACAGGTACAGCACGGGGTTAGATACAGAGTAAAGATCCCTCTACACTGTCCCCATCAAACACTCCCAGGACTGGTACAGCACGGGGTTAGATACAGAGTAAAGCTCCCTCTACACTGTCCCCATCAAACACTCCCAGGACAGGTATAGCACGGGGTTAGATACAGAGTAAACCTCCCTCTACACTGTCCCCATCAAACACTCCCAGGACAGGTACAGGACGTGGTTAGATACAGAGTAAAGCTCCCTCCGCACTTTCCCCATCAAACACTGCCAGGACAGGTACAGGACGGGGTTAGATACAGAGTAAAGCTCCCTCTACACTGTCCCCATCAAACACTCCCAGGACAGGTACAGCACGGGGTTAGATACAGAGTAAAGCTCCCTCTGCACTGTCCCCATGAAACACTCCCAGGACAGGTACAGCACGGGGTTAGATACAGAGTAAAGCTCCCTCTACACTGTCCCCATCAAACACTCCCAGGAAGGTACAGCACGGGATTAGATACAGAGTAAAGCTCCCTCTACCTGTCCCCATCAAACACTCCCAGGACAGGTACAGCACAGGGTTAGATACAGAGTAAAGCTCCCTCTACACCGTCCCCATCAAACACTCCCAGGAAATTACAGCACGGGATTAGATACAGAGTAAAGCTCCCTCTACACTGTCCCCATCAAACACTCACAGGACAGGTACCGCATGGGGTTAGATACAGAGTAAAGCTCCCTCTACACTGTCCCCATCAAACACTCCCAGGACAGGTACAGCACGGGGTTAGATACAGAGTAAATCTCCCTCTACACTGTCCCCATCAAACACTCCCAGGACAGGTACAGCACGGGGTTAGATACAGAGTAAATCTCCCTCTACACTGTCCCCATCAAACACTCCCAGGACAGATACAGCACGGGGTTAGATACAGAGTAAAGCTCCGTCTACACTGTCCCCATCAAACACTCCCAGGACAGGTACAGGACGGGGTTAGATACAGAGTAAAGCTCCCTCGACACTGTCCCCATCAAACACTCCCAGGACAGGTACAGCACGGGGTTAGATACAGAGTAAAGCTCCCTCTGCACTGTCCCCATGAAACACTCCCAGGACAGGTGCAGCACGGGGTTAGATACAGAGTAAAGCTCCCTCTGCACTGTCCCCATCAAACACTCCCAGGACAGGTACAGGACGGGGTTAGATACAGAGTAAAGCTCCCTCGACACTGTCCCCATCAAACACTCCCAGGACAGGTACAGCACGGGTTAGATACAGAGTAAAGCTCCCTCTACACTGTCCCCATCAAACACTCCCAGGACAGGTGCAGCACGGGGTTAGATACAGAGTAAAGCTCCCTCTGCACTGTCCCCATCAAACACTCCCAGGACAGGTACAGGACGGGGTTAGATACAGAGTAAAGCTCCCTCGACACTGTCCCCATCAAACACTCCCAGGACAGGTACAGCACTGGGTTAGATACCAAGTAAACTGGGCAGCACGCTAGCATAGTGGTTAGCACTGTGGCTCCACAGCACCAGGGTCCCAGGTTCGATTCCG
>NC_092717.1:250970135-251019070 GCF_047496885.1 Scyliorhinus torazame
GTTTTCCGTTTCCCTCGACAGGTTTAAATAATTGGATTGGACTGATCTCATGGCCTTACCTCATCGCGAAGCCGTGGTGAAGTGGGGTTCCTGATCCTGCGATATCCAGCCTCGCAGTCGGCAATTGAGCATTTTTTCCCTGGACTTCTGTTGCACTAAAGAGACATCAACGTCTTCCAGAATGTTCCGCTGTTCACATTACGCTTTGCCTGCTGTCAGCCCATCTGACCAATCGCAGTGGGCGGAGATTGGGGCTTCCTGCAAGCTGATGTGAATATTTTAATGAATGTTCTATTTAAAAAGAACTTGTGTATAAGGAATGAAACTTTGTCAGTGTCTGTGGCTTTGCTGCAGCAAGGTGAGCTGTCCCTCCCAAGGTTTGTGTTTGGATTTAATCTGACAAGTGTTGCTGCCAGGCACGGAGGGGAAGTTCTGAGGTAAATTCAATGAGGGATGGGAGGATGGAGGTGGGAGGCAAGAGGATCAGAAACAATTCCGCAAAACCACATCAGTGAGACAGAGCTGGTGCATTGAAGGAGGGTAGGTAAACTCCGAATGGCTTCTGGCTCGTCGCCCGCTCTTGTCCCTCGGCCTAGCTTGCCCCCCCACCTCGGCCTGGCCTCCCCCCCCCCCCTCTTCTCCCCACCCCTCGGCCCGAGCTGAGCTTTCACTAGGTTGTGCGTGGAATAATTAGAAGTAGAATCTCAATCCAGGGTCTGGTAGATGTGGCGAGGTGGTCCGTCGGGGTCTCCGTAAGTTGGGGACGACTTTGCCATCTTGTGTGTCACCGTCCCCCAGCTCCACCCCACAGGAACTGGCTGTGTGTTTGTCTCGCATTCTCCTCATGTCGGGGCACAAATTCTACTTGCCTCACCTGGGCATCATTCGTGGGCTTGGGCTGTGGGGCAATTCGCCTTTGAAGGCATCACAATCAAGTTGCCCAGCCCCCCCCCCCCCCCCGCACTGGATTCTGGTAAATACCGCCCCATCCCCCACTGGGAGGTGCCTATCCCCACTGAGACCTACCTCGAGCTTCCCTCATTGGCTGACACAGTGCTGAGGCAGGCCATTCGGCCCACTCTGGAAAGGGTTATCCAATTGATTCCATTTCTTCCCCGCTCTTTCTCCACAGTCCTGTATTTTTTTTCCTTTTTAAGTATTTATCCAAACTCCTGTTGGAAGTTATTGTAGGATCTGCTTCACCAGCCTCTTAGACAGCAGATTTCTGACTGCAGCAGCTTGCAAACCTCTCTCGTGGCTCGTTTGCCGCCGACCTTAAACCTGTGTCCTCTGGTATCTGCCCCGAGACACTGGAAACATCTCTTTATTCTCCCCATCAAACCTCCTCTCAACCTTCTATGCTGTAATTAGTAATAGATTATTTATCAATGGACAGACAGTGCGGCTCAGACCCACAGAATAATCTCACTGTCTGTCCAGGCCCCACACACTCTCAGGTCATTCCCCGTCATTGGACACATTCTCTGTCCTGGGCTCTCAAATCTGATACATTCTCTCAGGTGGACTTTCAAAGAATTGTGCGTAATTTTGGGGTGTTATCTTGCTATTCCACCATTGCGGTGCACTTGTGTGGGAGAGGGCCCTCTGTTGTCTGCACACTCACCCTCCATCATGCTGGGGATTCCTGAAGTGACCAGATTGCTGACAAACAGTATTCAACAGAGAGGTACCATCAGTCAAAGCTAGTGCTAGGATGGTAACAAATAGAACCAATTTTCCTCTCAGATATGAGATAGTGTAGAGGGAGCTTTACTCTGTATCTAACCCCGTGCTGTACCTGTCCTGGGAGTGTTTGATGGGGACAGTGTAGAGGGAGCTTTACTCTGTATCTAACCCCGTGCTGTACCTGTCCTGGGAGGGTTTGATGGGGACAGTGTAGAGGGAGCTTTACTCTGTATCTAACCCCGTGCTGTATCTGTCCTGGGTGTGTTTGATGGGGACAGTTTAGAGGGAGCTTTACTCTGTATCTAACCCCGTGCTGTACCTGTCCTGGGAGTGTTTGATGGGGACAGTGTAGAGGGAGCTTTACTCTGTATCTAACCCCGTGCTGTATCTGTCCTGGGAGTGTTTGATGGGGACAGTGTAGAGGGAGCTTTACTCTGTATCTAACCCCGTGCTGTATCTGTCCTGGGAGTGTTTGATGGGGACAGTTTAGAGGGAGCTTTACTCTGTATCTAACCCCGTGCTGTATCTGTCCTGGGAGTGTTTGATGGGGACAGTGTAGAGGGAGCTTTACTCTGTATCTAACCCCGTGCTGTACCTGTCCTGGGAGGGTTTGATGGGGACAGTGTAGAGGGAGCTTTACTCCGTATCTAACCCGGTGCTGTACCTGTCCTGGGAGTGTTTAATGGGGACAGTGTGGAGGGAGCTTTACTCTGTATCTAACCCCATGCTGTACCTGTCCTGGGAGTGTTTGATGGGGACAGTGTAGAGGGAGCTTTACTCTGTATCTAACCCCGTGCTGTACCTGTCCTGGGAGTGTTTGATGGGGACAGTTTAGAGGGAGCTTTACTCTGTATCTAACCCCGTGCTGTATCTGTCCTGGGAGTGTTTGATGGGGACAGTGTAGAGGGAGCTTTACTCTGTATCTAACCCCGTGCTGTACCTGTCCTGGGAGGGTTTGATGGGGACAGTGTAGAGGGAGCTTTACTCCGTATCTAACCCGGTGCTGTACCTGTCCTGGGAGTGTTTAATGGGGACAGTGTGGAGGGAGCTTTACTCTGTATCTAACCCCATGCTGTACCTGTCCTGGGAGTGTTTGATGGGGACAGTGTAGAGGGAGCTTTACTCCGTATCTAACCCCGTGCTGTACCTGTCCTGGGAGTGTTTAATGGGGACAGTGTGGAGGGAGCTTTACTCTGTATCTAACCCCATGCTGTACCTGTCCTGGGAGTGTTTGATGGGGACAGTGACTGCCAGCGTAAGTATTAACTTTGATCGCCAGTTTAAGCTGGTCAGCGGTGCTAGCTGTGTGTCGTGGTGTTCTCATTGACTAAATTCATTTTAAGATTTAACGATCAGCTACATGGTGCAATGATGTCAGTTGATTTTACAAAGTGACGACTGCTAAATAGATAAGTTTTATTAAATATTTATAACTGAAATTCTGGTTGAATTATTTCCCCGCAATTCCTGATCTTCCCAACTTGCTTCGCCTGTTGTTCAGTTTTGAATTGCAAATCTCAGCTCACACCCTCAAACATAATGAGCAGTTCAAGAACCAGTCACAGACTATCGAATAAACGTGTGTGTAAGTCTCCGTGTGTCACTGTGTGTGTGTGTGTGTGTGTGTTATCGTGGGGCGTGTGGAGGATTCAGGGTCATGGACACAATCCCATGGACACAATCTCAAACAATCCAGTGAGAGCCTGACAAAGAGATGGGAAAATATCGAAGCAAACGATGGTCTCTGAGCTCACTGACATAACCGTGTGCAATGAATGCCTTGGGCAGGCTGGACACCGCCTCACTCGCTGCCCTTAGGCTCAATCCTGACTTGTTGCAACTGCTCCGTGTTGGGAGTCATTTGTTCCTGCAAGAATCCATTCGCCTGGTGATTTATTTTGACGGGCTGCGCAGCACTTCAAACAGTAGCAGAAGTGGATCCCAGAAATATACCTTAGTGACACCCCAAATCTTCGTGGCAGAAAGATAATGGCAGCAGGTGAATGGTAACTTGAAGGTTGTTCTCTAAACCTCGCGGTTTGAAAAGGTGGCAGGAAGCTTTGCGCTTTGAGCACTGGAATGGGAAGGTAAGAGATTGTGTTTTTACAAAGTATTGATTTGTAAATATTCCAGAAGTTTGAATGAATTTATCCGTGAGTGCAGTCTTACACCGCTTTCAAAATAAATGCTCCTTTGGCTTCTTACAATTTTTTGGGATGTGGAAATGCACAGATGATCTCAGGTTCCCTTGATTACCATTGGGAGTCATGAGAAAACTTTGCAGAACTTTCCCGACGGAGACCAACTTTAAGTAGAACCCATCATGGGGCTAAGTTTCTGAATCTTTCTTCGTTGCAGCTTTTGCACCAGGAACAACTTAAGGCTTATACACCAGGGGCCAGTGACAGGAAAACTAGATTATTTTCTATCTGCCCCATGCCTGGGGCATGAAAGCTTTAGTGTCCCAAACACTGCCTCATCTCAGGATAGACTGTGTAAGCGAGCGTGGCCAGCTTCCCAAAGGTCTGCCAGTTAGCAAACGTGGGTCCCAGGAAAAAAAGGTTGATAAACACTGATCTGGGGAATCATTCCAGGGGGCAAAATATCCATGTTGTGGGGTTGCCAGAGGGGATGGAAGGCCAACTCCCGCAGGAGTATTTTGCCAAAACGGTTGGGAAGATGATGGGGAGAGTGGACTCCCTCATGAGTTGGACCGAGCTCTCCGGACACTCTGACAGACGCCCTGACCAAACGAAGCACCTCGAGCAGTAACCGTTACATTTCACATCTTCAAAGAAGGAGAGCAGATCCTGAGGTGGGCGAGGGAGCATCACTGGGGACGGCCAGGCCATCAGGTTTTACCAGGATGTGGAGCAGAGTCCAAAACCACCCTGTATAAAAGTTGAGTCTGATTTGGGGTGTCCGCGCGGTTAACCAGCGACTTTTTCTTTTCAACCAGCATTCGGGTTTTTTTATTTTTCAAAAATAATTTTATCAGGCCTTTGTCATATTGTACAAAAATACAAACAACAGAAATCGTGACCTAAAAAGAACATGATGTGGAGATGCTGGCGTTGGACTGGGGTGAGCACAGTAAGAAGTCTTACAACACCAGGTTAAAGTCCAACAGGTTTAGGTTTGTTTGGAATCACTAGCTTTCGGAGCGCTGCTCCTTCTTCAGGTGAGTGTTGAAGAACAATAATCTACGCAGCACCCCCTCTCGAACAGAGCACCCTTCCATGTGCTCCCTTTACCCCCCCCCCCCCCCACCACCTTCCCCCTATAGCAGCTAACAGTGGCCAATTCCTTGAACTATAACAAACGGCTGCTGCCTCCGGTAGAACCCTTCGATTGACCTCCTCACTGTGTATTTGACCTTCTCCAGGTGCAAAATCTCCTTTAAGTCCTCCAGCCACACTGAGGCGCTAGTTGTTGCCTCCAACTCAGCAGGACATGCCTCTGAGCCAATGAGGCAAAGGCAAGGACATCCCCACACCCCCCCACCCGCACCCATTCCCAGCACCGGCACACCCAATACCCCAAATAAAGCTGCTAAAGCACAGCCTTGCAGCTCAATGTTCAGGATCGACAACTTGGTGCTAAAAAAGGAGACCCAAAATCCCACCTTGGGATAGGCCCAGAACGCTCCTATCCTCAACCCCCACAAAGAAACAGCTCATTGTGGGGCAGCACGGTAACACAGTGGTTAGCACCGTTGCTTCACAGCGCCAGTGTCCCAGGTTCGATTCCCGGCTTGGGTCACTGCCTGTGCGGAGTCTGCACGTCCTCCCCGTCTCTGCGGGGGTTTCCTCCGGGTGCTCCGGTTTCCTCCCACAGTCCAAAGACGTGCAGGTTAGGTGGATTGGCCATGATAAATTGCCCTTAGTGACCAAAAAGGTTAGGAGGGGTTATTGGGTTAGGGGATAGGGTGGAAGTGAGGGCTTAAGGTGGGTCGGTGCAGACTCGATGAGCCGAATGGCCTCCTTCTGCACTGTATGTTCTATGTACACCTAGTGCCAGTGCCGGGGAAAGATCAAGAACTCCTCACGCCCAGGGTGGGCATAAACCACCAGGGCTGTGCACCTCCTCCTCCATGAATGCTTCGAGGGGGGCGGGGGACCAATGACTTTGGCTTCGAGCAACTCAGCCTCGGGTCTAATTCACAGTCTAAACCCTCCCCCAGAATCATAAGAACTAGGAGCAGGAGTCGGCCACCTGGCCCCTCGAGCCTGCTCCGCCATTCAATGAGATCATGGCTGATCTTTTGTGGAATCAGTTGGTGAGTGTCCAGATGAGGTACTGCTGACAACAACTGCAAAGTTAAATTGTGTACAAGTTACTCCTCTTTAAGTTCTTTTGCTAGCCGGACTTTATTGAGAATAGATTTAAGTTTCTCCTAATTGTAATCAAATAGAGGTAAAGATTCTTGTTTGCATCCGAGAAGTTTAACTCAAATTTCTACTGAGGTTTAGTGTCGCAAGACCTCACTAATTCCACAAGGTAGATCTCATCACTCCTTATTAGAATAGGGGCAGAGGCTTAGAGGCATTGTCGCTGGTCTAATAACCCAGAGACCCAGGGGAATGCTCTGGGGACCCGGGTTCGAATCCCGACACTGCAGGTGGTGAAATTGGATTTCAGCAAAAAATCTGGAATTAAAATGACGACCATGAAACTATTGTCGATTGTCCTGAAAACCCAACTGGTTCGCTGATATCCTTTAGGGAAGGAAATCTGCCGTCCTTACCCGGTCTGGCTCCAGACCCACAAGCATAATGATTGACTCTTAAAGGGCAATTAAATATGGGCAATTGGCCCAGCCAAAAACATCCACGTCCCGTGAAAGAATGTTTAAAAAAACGAGTGAGGTAGCCCACACCTATGGTCCCTGCCACCAAAACCAGAAACGTAATTCCTCTGATACGCCCTTCCTATCCGAGTACCTAAACCTCGGCATCCTTCTTACGGTGCTCCCCTTCCCCCAAGTTCCATATCAAGTACCCCTTTAACATCCCCCCCCCAACAGCCCTCACCTTCGGAAATTCCCCCCCCCCCCAAAAAAAAACACAGAGACCTAACAGTAATACAACAAACCCATCCCATTTTTTGCGTAGAATGTCCCAGTCGGCCCTTCTCAGACCAGTCCAAGTCCTTTCTCTTTAATGAGGGCCTCTGCCTGTTCAGATGTGTCAGAGTAATGGTGTTTCGAGTCTATTGTGACTCACAGTATCGCCGGATTCACCGACCCGAATCGCACTCTTTTAAATAAATAAATTCCAATGAAGGGGCAATTTAGTGTGGCCAATCCACCTCCCCTGTACACATTGGGTTGTGGGGGTGAAACCCACGCAGACGGGGAGAATGTGCAAACTCCACAAGGGCAGTGACCCAGAGCCGGCATTGAACCTGGGACCTCGGTGCCGTGAGGCCGCAGTGCTAACCCACTGCACCACCGTGCTGCCCCAGAGGATCAATGCTGAGGGAGCGCTGCACTGTCAGAGGGTCAGTACTGAGGGAGTGCTGCACTGTCAGAGGGTCAGTACTGAGGGAGTGCCGCACTGTCAGAGGGTCAGTACTGAGGGAGTGCTGCACTGTCAGAAGGTCAGTACTGAGGGAGTGCTGCACTGTCAGAGGGTCAGTACTGAGGGAGTGCCGCACTGTCAGAGGGTCAGTACTGAGGGAGTGCTGCACTGTCAGAGGGTAAGTACTGAGGGAGTGCTGCACTGTCAGAGGGTCAGTACTGAGGGAATGCTGCACCGTCAGAGGGTCAGTACGGAGGGAGTGCTGCATCGTTGGAGCTACGCTAACAACTGGTCAGAATTGCGCTGTTGCTGTGGGATTTTGACATTCGCAAATTTGCTCTTGTGTTTCTGTTTTTTAAATTTAGAGAACCCAATTCATTTTTTCCAATTAAGGAGCAATTTAGCTTGGCCAATCCACCATCTTGCACAGCTTTGGGTTGTGGGGGCGAGACCCACGCAAACACGGGGAGAATGTGCAAACTCCACACGGACAGTGACCCAGAGCCGGGATCGAACCTGGGACATCGGCGCCGTGAGGCCGCAGTGCTAACTGCTCTTGTGTTTCTGACATTACATCAATGATTTCACTTTTAAAAGTACTTCTAAATTGTCAATTGCTTTGGAAGGGCTTATCGAAATGTACAGCTTTCTTCTGAGCTGGTGAGGATTCTTGAGTGAGACTGGATCAGTGTCAGATGCCGAACTGAAGAGGTCAGCACATACCAGGTCTAAGGACTATCACACAATGTGAGCTCAGCTGTGATTTTAGACAATCTCTCCATTAGAATTCAGATAATACAGACACCGGCTAATCTGTTAGAATAACAGTTCCTTCATATTCCGAAGAGAAATCAGGGTTATGGGAGTAAAAGAAAGGGATCAGGACTGACTAGATAGTTCCATAGAGAGCTAGTATGATCTTGATGGTAGAATGGCCTTGTGCTATGCCACAGTGGTTCTCTGACTCTGTGACAATTTAAGGTAAAGTCGCCACAGTCCCAGTGAGCCTTGGGCTGCAAGGTTGAGAAGGCAGGAGCTTCATGAATAACTTGTGCCGGTACGGGGATTGAACCCGCGCTGCTGGCCTTGCTCTGCACATGAACCAGCTTTCCAGCCAAATGAGCTAAACCGGCCCTCAATGACAATTTACTGTGCTCCAATAAGTAATTCACCTGACCTCCCCCCCTGCCCTCCCCCCCCTCCCCCTGCCCTCCCCCCCCTCCCCCCTCCCCCCTTTCCCCCCTCCCCCCCCTCCCCCCCTCCCCCCTTTCCCCCCTCCCCCCTTTCCCCCCTCCCCCCTTTCCCCCCTCCCCCCTCCCCCCCCTCCCTCCCCCCCCTCTCCCCCCCCCTCCCCCCCCCTCTCCCCCCCCCCTCCCCCCCCCCCTCCCCCCCTCCCCCCCCCCCCTCCCCCCCCTCCCCCCCTCCCCCTGCCCTCCCCCCCCTCCCCCCTCCCCCCCTTTCCCCCCTCCCCCCTCCCCCCCTTTCCCCCCTCCCCCCTTTCCCCCCTCCCCCCTCCCCCCTCCCCCCCCCCTCCAAGTCCCTCACCACCCTGACTTGGAAATCTATCGCCGTTCCTTCACTGTCACTGGGACAACATCCTGGAATTCCCTCCCTAACAGCACAGTGGGTGTACCTACACCTCGGGGACTGCAGCGGTTCAAGAAGGCCGCTCACCCCCACCTTCTGAAGAACAATTAGGGATGGGCAATAACTGCTGACCCAGCCAGTAACTCCCACATTCCACTTGCCCCAGAGACGGTGAGATTCGATTTGCTGTGGTATCTGGGATTGCAATACCTCTAAATGGACAGAGAATAGGGTTCCGTGACAGCACCAACAGACCCCGCAGTTAGCAGCACCCCCAGTTAGAGAGAGGGCTTTAGCCAAAGGGTCCCCAGCTTTGACGATGAGGCATCGGACTGGAAACGTTCGCTCTTTTCTCTCCCTACAGATGCTGCCAGACCTGCTGAGATTTTCCAGCATTTTCTCTTTTGGAACATGTCATAAACTGAGCTCATATCTGTTCATGAAAAATATGGCTCAAGGGTCCACTGCTCCATCATATAGACAGGGAAGGATGTGATGATTTGAGTGCATTCCTAGACACATACCCGAGTTCCAAACACATCTACTCTCTATCTGCTGGAAGGTAAATGTAAAGTTGATATCGCCCCAGGTGACAATAGGCTGCGTTCCCCCTTTGAGGAGGGGGGGGGGAGGGGGAAAGAGCTGTCTGGTGGGGATTTAAACTGAGGGTCACCACACCTAAGGTTGGGGGGGGGGGGGGGGGGGGGGCGGCGCAAGGCTGAGAAGGCGGGTCCTGCCCGATCTGTTCTACAATGATGCCTCACTCCCAAATCTGGCTGTTTCTGTTATCATGGACAATGAAGTAATAAAGGACCTGAGCGGCCATTTCAGGTCATTACGAGTCAACCGTACATTACTGAGGGCCAGGCAAACAGGACGGCAGATTTCCACGGTGAACCAAATGGTTTCACGGTCATCTTTAGACTTTTAATTCCAGACTTTTATTGAATTTGAATTTCACCATCAGCCATGGAATTCAAACCCGGGTCTCCAAAGCATTAACCCGGGTCCCCAGAGCATTAACCCGGGTCCCCAGAGCATTAACCCGGGTCCCCAGAGCATTAACCCGGTCCCCAGAGCATTAACCCCGGTCCCCAGAGCATTAACCCCGGTCCCCAGAGCATTAACCTGGGTCCCCAGAGCACTAACCTGGGTCCCCAGAGCACTAACCTGGGTCCCCAGAGCATTAACCTGGGTCCCCAGAGCATTAACCCGGGTCCCCAGAGCATTAACCCGGGTCCCCAGAGCATTAACCCGGGTCCCCAGAGCATTAACCCGGGTCCCCAGAGCATTAACCCGGGTCCCCAGAGCATTAACCCGGGTCCCCAGAGCATTAACCCGGGTCCCCAGAGCATTAACCCGGGTCCCCAGAGCATTAACCCGGGTCCCCAGAGCATTAACCCGGGTCCCCAGAGCATTAACCCGGGTCCCCAGAGCATTAACCCGGGTCCCCAGAGCATTAACCCGGGTCCCCAGAGCATTAACCCGGGTCCCCAGAGCATTAACCTGGGTCCCCAGAGCATTAACCCGGGTCCCCAGAGCATTAACCTGGGTCCCCAGAGCATTAACCCGGGTCTTCAGAGCATTAACCCGGGTCCCCAGAGCATTAACCTGGGTCCCCAGAGCATTAACCCGGGTCCGCAGAGCATTAACCTGGGTCCCCAAAGCATTAACCCGGGTCCCCAGAGCATTAACCCGGGTCTTCAGAGCATTAACCCGGGTCCCCAGAGCATTAACCTGGGTCTCCAGAACATTAACCTGGGTCCCCAGAGCATTAAGCCGGGTCTCCAGAGCATTAAGCCGGGTCCCCAGAGCATTAACCAGGGTCCTCAGAGCATTAACTCGGGTCCCCAGAGCATTAACCCGGGTCCCCAGAGCATTAACCTGGGTCTCCAGAACATTAACCTGGGTCCCCAGAGCATTAAGCCGGGTCTCCAGAGCATTAAGCCGGGTCCCCAGAGCATTAACCAGGGTCCTCAGAGCATTAACTCGGGTCCCCAGAGCATTAACCCGGGTCCCCAGAGCATTAACCCGGGTCCCCAGAGCATTAACCCGGGTCTCCAGAGCATTAACCCGGGCCTTCAGAGCATTAATCTGGGTACCCAGAGCATTAACCCAGGCCTTCAGAGCATTAATCTGGGTACCCAGAGCATTAACCCGGGTCCCCAGAGCATTAACCTGGGTCCCCAGAGCATTAACCTGGGTCCCCAGAGCATTAACCTGGGTCCCCAGAGCATTAATCTGGGTCCCCAGAGCATTAACCTGGGTCCCCAGAGCACTAACCTGGGTCCCGAGAGCATTAACCTGGGTCCCCAGAGCATTAACCTGGGTCCCCAGAGCATTAACCCGGGTCCCCAGAGCATTGACCCGGTCCTCAGAGCATTAACCCGGGTCCCCAGAGCATTAACCCGGGTCTCCAGAGCATTAACCCGGGTCCCCAGAGCATTAACCCGGGTCCCCAGAGCATTAACGGGGTCCCCAGAGCATTAACCCGGGTCTCCAGAGCATTAACCCCGATCCCCAGAGCATTAACCCGGGTCCCCAGAGCATTAACCTGGGTCCCCAGAGCATTAACCCGGGTCCCCAGAGCATTAACCTGGCTCCTCAGAGCATTAACCTGGGTCCCCAGAGCATTAACCCGGGTCCCCAGAGCATTAACCTGGGTCCCCAGAGCATTAACCTGGGTCCTCAGAGCATTAACCCGGGTCCCCAGAGCATTAACCTGGGTCCCCAGAGCATTAACCCGGGTCTCCAAAGCATTAACACGGTCCCCAGAGCATTAACTTGGGTCCCCAGAGCATTAACCCGGGTCCCCAGAGCATTAACCCAGGTCCCCAGAGCATTAACCCGGGTCCCCAGAGCATTAACCTGGGTCTCCAGAGCATTAACTCGGGTCCCCAGAGCATTAACCCGGGTCCCCAGAGCATTAACCCGGGTCCCCAGAGCATTAACCCGGGTCCCCAGAGCATTAACCTGGGTCCCCAGAGCATTAACCTGGGTCCCCAGAGCATTAACCTGGGTCCCCAGAGCATTAACCCGGGTCCCCAGAGCATTAACCTGGGTCCCCAGAGCATTAACCTGGCTCCTCAGAGCATTAACCTGGGTCCCCAGAGCATTAACCCGGGTCCCCAGAGCATTAACCCGGTCCTCAGAGCATTAACCCGGGTCCCCAGAGCATTAACCCGGTCCCCAGAGCATTAACCCGGGTCCCCAGAGCATTAACCTGGGTCCCCAGAGCATTAACCTGGGTCCCCAGAGCATTAACCTGGGTCCCCAGAGCATTAACCCGGGTCCCCAGAGCATTAACCTGGGTCCCCAGAGCATTAACCTGGCTCCTCAGAGCATTAACCTGGGTCCCCAGAGCATTAACCCGGGCCTTCAGAGCATTAACCCGGGTCCCCAGAGCATTAACCCAGGTCTCCAAAGCATTAACCCGGTCCCCAGAGCATTAACCCGGGTCCCCAGAGCATTAACCCGGGTCCCCAGAGCATTAACCCGGTCCCCAGAGCATTAACCCGGGTCCCCAGAGCATTAACCCGGGTCTCCAAAGCATTAACCCGGGTCCCCAGAGCATTAACCCGGGTCCCCAGAGCATTAACCTGGGTCCCCAGAGCATTAACCCGGGTCCCCAGAGCATTAACCTGGGTCCCCAGAGCATTAACCTGGCTCCTCAGAGCATTAACCCGGGTCCCCAGAGCATTAACCCGGGTCCCCAGAGCATTAACCCGGTCCTCAGAGCATTAACCCGGGTCCCCAGAGCATTAACCTGGGTCCCCAGAGCATTAACCCGGGTCCCCAGAGCATTAACCTGGGTCCTCAGAGCATTAACCCGGGTCCCCAGAGCATTAACCTGGGTCCCCAGAGCATTAACCCGGGTCCCCAGAGCATTAACCTGGCTCCTCAGAGCATTAACCTGGGTCCCCAGAGCATTAACCCGGGTCCCCAGAGCATTAACCTGGGTCCCCAGAGCATTAACCTGGGTCCTCAGAGCATTAACCCGGGTCCCCAGAGCATTAACCTGGGTCCCCAGAGCATTAACCCGGGTCTCCAAAGCATTAACACGGTCCCCAGAGCATTAACTTGGGTCCCCAGAGCATTAACCCGGGTCCCCAGAGCATTAACCCAGGTCCCCAGAGCATTAACCCGGGTCCCCAGAGCATTAACCTGGGTCTCCAGAGCATTAACTCGGGTCCCCAGAGCATTAACCCGGGTCCCCAGAGCATTAACCCAGGTCCCCAGAGCATTAACCCGGGTCCCCAGAGCATTAACCTGGGTCCCCAGAGCATTAACCTGGGTCCCCAGAGCATTAACCTGGGTCCCCAGAGCATTAGCCCGGGTCCCCAGAGCATTAACCTGGGTCCCCAGAGCATTAACCTGGCTCCTCAGAGCATTAACCTGGGTCCCCAGAGCATTAACCCGGGTCCCCAGAGCATTAACCCGGTCCTCAGAGCATTAACCCGGGTCCCCAGAGCATTAACCCGGTCCCCAGAGCATTAACCCGGGTCCCCAGAGCATTAACCTGGGTCCCCAGAGCATTAACCTGGGTCCCCAGAGCATTAACCTGGGTCCCCAGAGCATTAACCCGGGTCCCCAGAGCATTAACCTGGGTCCCCAGAGCATTAACCTGGCTCCTCAGAGCATTAACCTGGGTCCCCAGAGCATTAACCCGGGCCTTCAGAGCATTAACCCGGGTCCCCAGAGCATTAACCCAGGTCTCCAAAGCATTAACCCGGTCCCCAGAGCATTAACCCGGGTCCCCAGAGCATTAACCCGGGTCCCCAGAGCATTAACCCGGTCCCCAGAGCATTAACCCGGGTCCCCAGAGCATTAACCCGGGTCTCCAAAGCATTAACCCGGGTCCCCAGAGCATTAACCCGGGTCCCCAGAGCATTAACCTGGGTCCCCAGAGCATTAACCCGGGTCCCCAGAGCATTAACCTGGGTCCCCAGAGCATTAACCTGGCTCCTCAGAGCATTAACCCGGGTCCCCAGAGCATTAACCCGGGTCCCCAGAGCATTAACCCGGTCCTCAGAGCATTAACCCGGGTCCCCAGAGCATTAACCTGGGTCCCCAGAGCATTAACCCGGGTCCCCAGAGCATTAACCTGGGTCCTCAGAGCATTAACCCGGTTCTCCAGAGCATTAACCCGGTCCCCAGAGCATTAACCCGGGTCCCCAGAGCATTAACCCGGGTCCCCAGAGCATTAACCCGGGTCCCCAGAGCATTAACCTGGGTCCTCAGAGCATTAACCCGGGTCCCCAGAGCATTAACCTGGGTCTCCAGAGCATTACCTCGGGTCCCCAGAGCATTAACCTGGGTCCCCAGAGCATTAACCCAGGTCTCTTTCATCATCGTCTCCCCACTCACTCAGTACAGCAGCAAGAGATTGGGTTGAGCTGAAACATGAGGACTAAGGAGGGTAGAGCCCTCGTTCCCTCTCCTTCATCCTTCAATCCCTTCCCTCATTCACCCTCCCCAACTGCCTCCCCTCCCTCTTTCTCCCTCCTCATCCTCACTCCCTTATTCCCTCTCCCTTCCCTCCCTCGCTCTCCACCTCTGGCATGCCCCTTCCTCATTACCAATCGTCCTCCCTCATTCTCCCTCGCCATCGTCATTCCCCCTCACCCCCACTCCATTGACCCCATCACCCCAATCCCCCCTTGCCCCCATCCCCAGTTTTGCCTCATCATCCCCTCACCCCCCAACATCATCCACCCCACCCACCTCTTTCTCCTGCCCCCTCACCTCCCCTACCCCCTCCTCTCATTCCCCTCTTCCCCCTCACACTTTTCTCCATCGTTCCCGTCACCCAGCTCATCCTCCCCCTCATCAACCCCCTCCCCACCCCTCCCTCTCCTCCCCCATCCCCAATACCCAACTCTCTGCCCCGCTCCTATGCCCCCTCCCGACCCCACCCCCTCCTCCCTCTCACCCCATCCCACACACCCTCATCTCCCACCGCACCCTATCAGCCCCGCCCCTCATCCCCCTGCACCCTCCCTCCTCACCCCTCAACATTCCCTCCTCACCCTCTCCACCCCCTCCTCATCCCCCTCCACCCTCATCCTCCTCCACTCATCCCATCCCTCTACACTCCATCCATCCTCAAACTGCCCACATTCCCCCCACCCTCCCCTAATCCCGCAGCCGCCTCCCTCTCCCCATCACCCCCGCTCCCCATCATCCCCTCCCCCTCCCATCATCCCCTCCCCTCCCCATCACCCCCTCCCCATCACCCCTTTCCCCTCCCCATCATCCCCTCCCCCTCCCCATCACCCCCTCCCCCTCCCCATCATCCCCTCCCCCTCTCATCAACCCCTCCCCTCCCATCATCCCCTCCCCCTCCCGATCATCCCCCTCCCCTCCCCACCATCCCCTCCCCCTCCCCATCATCCCCTCCCTCTCCCCATCATCCCCTCCCCCTCCCCATCATCCCCTCCCCATCATCCCCTCCCCCTCCCCACCATCCCGTCCCCCTCCTCCCTCCCCATCATCCCCCTCCCCTCCCCATCATCCCCCTCACCCTCCCCACCATCCCCTCCCCCTTTCCCACCATCCCCTTCCCCTCCCCACCATCCCCTCACCCTCCCCTTCATCCCCTCCCCATCATCCCCTCCCCATCATCCCCTCCCCCTCCCCATCATCCCCTCCCCCTCACCCCCTCCCCTCCCCATTACCCCTCCCCTCCCCATCACCCCTCCCCCTCACCCCCTCCCCTCCCCATTACCCCTCCCCTCCCCATCACCCCCTCCCCCTCCCCATCATCCCCTCCCCTCCCATCATCCCCCTCCTCTCCCATCAACCCCCCCCCCTCCCCATCATCCCCTCCCCTCCCCATCATCCCCTTCCCCCCCCCCACCAAACCCTCCCCCTCCCCTCCCCATCATCCCCTTCCTCTCCCCATCAACCCCTCCCCCTCCCCATCATCCCCCCTCCCCATCATCCCCCTCCCCTCCCCATCATCCCCCTCCCCGCCCCATCATCCCCCTCCCCTCCCCATCATCCCCCTCCCCTCCCCATCATCCCCCTCCCCACCATCCCCCTCCCCTCCCCACCATCCCCTCCCCACCATCCCCTCCCCCCTCCCCATCATCCCCCTCCCCCTCCCCATCATCCCCCTCCCTCCCCATCATCCCCCTCCCCTCCCCACCATCCCCCTCCCCTCCATCCCCCTCCCCTTCCCCACCATCCCCTCCCCATCATCCCCTCCCCCTCCCCATCATCCCCTCCCCCTCCCCATCATCCCCTCCCCATCATCCCCTCCCCCTCCCCATCATCCCTTCCCCCTCCCCATCATCCCCTCCCCCTCCTCCCTCCCCATCATCCCCCTCCCATCCCCATCATCCCCTTCACCCTCCCCACCATCCCCTCCCCCCTTCCCATCACCCCCTCCCCTCCCCACCATCCCCTCACCCTCCCCTTCATCCCCTCCCCATCATCCCTCCCCCTCCCCATCATTCCCTCATCATCATCCCCTCCCCCTCCTCCCCACCCCCCTCCCCATCATCCCCCCTCCCCATCATCCCCCTCCCCATCATCCCCCTCCCCTCCCCACCATCCCCTCCCCTTCATCCCCTCCCCATCATCCCCTCCCCCTCCCCATCATTCCCTCATCATCATCCCCTCCCCCTCCTCCCCACCCCCCTCCCCATATCCACCTCCCCTTCCACATCATCCCCTCCCCCTCCACATCATCATCATCCCCTCCCCTTCCCCCTCCCCATCATCCCCCTCCCCCATCATCACCTCCCTCTCCCCGTCATCAACATCTCCCTCCCCTCCCATGACCCTCATCGCTCCCCTCTGATCTCCTAACTCCCTCCACCCCCCTCTAAGCCACCCATAAGGCACATAAGAAGTCTTACAGCACCAGGATAAAGTCCAACAGGTTTGTTTCGATGTCACTAGTTTCGGAGCGCTGCTCCTTCCTCAGGTGAATGAAGAGGTCTGTTCCAGAAACACATATATAGACAAATTCAAAGATGCAATACGATACTTTGAATGTGAGTCTTTGCAGGTATTTAAGTCTTTACAGGTCCAGACGGAGCGACTGGAGAGAGGGATAATCCCAGGTTAAAGAGGTGTGAATTGTGTCAAGCCAGGACAGTTGGTAGGATTTCGCAAGCCCAGGAACTTGGCTATCAGTTTCTGCTCGGCGATTCTGCGTTGCCGCACGTGCTGAAGGCCACCTTGGAGAACGCTTACCCGGAGATCAGAGGCTGAATGCCCTTGACTGCTGAAGTGTTCCCCGACTGGAAGGGAACATTCCTGCCTGGTGATTGTTGCGCGATGTCCGTTCATTCGTTGTCGCAGCGTCTGCATGGTCTCGCCAATGTACCACGCTTCGGGACATCCTTTCCTGCAGCGTATGAGGTAGACAACGTTGGCCGAGTCGCACGAGAACGTACTGCGTACCTGGTGGGTGGTGTTCTCACGCGTAATGGTGGTATCCATGTCGATGATCTGGCACGTCTTGCAGAGATTGCCATGACAGGGTTGTGTGGTGTTGTGATCATCAACATGGGTACCACCATTACATGTGAGAACACCACCCACCAGGTACGTCATTCCTCCACACCCCCTCCGCAGCCCCTCACCCCCACCGCAGCCCCTCACCCCCACCGCCCCTCCTCACCCCCACCGCAGCCCCTCACCCCCACCGCACGGCCTCACCCCCACCGCACCCCCTCACCCCCACCGTACCCCCTCACCCCCCACCGTACCCACTCACCCCCACCGCACCCCCTCACCCCCACCGTACCCCCTCACCCCCACCGTACCCCCTCACCCCCACCGTACCCACTCACCCCCACCGCACCCCCTCACCCCCCCTCCTCACCCCCACCGCACGGCCTCACCCCCACTGCACCCCCTCACCCCCACCGTACCCCCTCACCCCCACCGTACCCACTCACCCCCACCGCACCCCCTCGCCCCCACCGTACCCCCTCACCCCCACCGTACCCACTCACCCCCACCGCACCCCCTTGCCCCCACCACACCCTCTCACCCCCACCGCACCCCCTCACCCCCACTGATGTTTGGGTGTTCTGGATCACATACAGGTCACCAACACTTGAAATAGTGCAACACTATTTTATTGAATCATTAATTGTTTAAACATACTCAGACTGTGGGTTAATATGATACTAGCTTTACCTAAAGACCTTTGCCTTGTCCTAACCAGTCGATGCACTCAGCACATGGTGACTGTCTCTGTTGCAGGCTGTGAGCTCTGTCCTCCTAGCCAGCTGCTACTCGAATGAGCAGGAACTCTGATGCCCCCTGGATTTATAGTGCGGGTGCTCTCACTGGTGATTGGCTGCGGTGTTGTATGCGTTGATTGGTCCCACTGTGTGTCCATCAGTGTGTGTCTGCACTGTTGCTCGTTTTAGCCTTAGTTTAATTGCTCTTGTTCTTTCACCTTTGCTCTTGAGTCGCCAGGTATCTTTCTGATGCCGCCACGTGGTTTAAGTCCAAGTAATGATCAATAATCCAACACAACGATTAGTAAGAGTTAAATCAACGCACATTTATTATATACAGTAATCAATACTTATACATTAATTCTACTTCTAAGCTACTTCCTACAACTAACAGGCCAATACTTAACTTTGGAAATGGCCCACCAGGTCAGGGAAACGAATGGCCTTTCGTATGGGTTCTGAGCCTGCGGGATTCAAAGCTGGTACAGGTCGATAGCCAGGAGCGCCTATCTCGTAGCGAGCGTTGGAGTAAGACTTACGATTCTAGCGGCTGTTGTAGAAGGTCAGCAGAAGGGTCTCGAAGGGTGCGGGAGGATGGAGAGACGAGAAGTGTCGATTTGAACTTGGACTCTATTCTTATAGTCCCCAGGGGCTTCCCGCCTTTTGGGGCGGACCCTGTACCTGGTTCCAAGTGATTGGACTTCGTCCCAATCCCTTGGTTCGATATTCTCCAATGCTGGAGCGATTCCTTGATCGATGGGCTGTTTTGGGGTGGTCATTCACCTCTTTGTGTAGGCTCCTGCTGGCGCCGAAAAGTCTGGGTTGGTTTTGTGTGTCTAATTTGTTGCACATTGTTCCCGGGGATTGCTCATTTATATCCAGATGGCTGGTGTGTTGTTGTGTTGATGGCTGCAGGTATCGATTCGGTCTGGCTTCCCCAGAGGTGAATACACAGTTTTGCCTGCAGCTGCCTGTTTAAGTCCTGTTGGCTGATTTTCCCATCAGCCTCTTCCGTTCGCCATTTTAAATCGGGGTTTGGCCATTCTAATCGGGAGTTAGCCATTTTAACTGGCTACATGCCCTCCTTGTGATCCTAACGCGAAGCGTGAAGGATCACATCATTATGTGACTTTCCATTCCCTGACCGGGGGGGACACCTCCTACATGGCCTCTGCACTGACCATAGCTATGCACAAAAATTTTTAACTAACAATTCTAAGGGCGCTATGTCAGACAGGGACATGCATTACAAACAACAAACTTGGAACCTCTAACTTATCCTTAATATGTTACACTCACTTAAACATTCCATTATCCTACCTTCCTCAATCATACAACAAAATCATAGCATTTCATACAGTCTTTCCTGGCTTGGCAGTCAAGCTCAGGATCATACAATTTTTGCTCATGAAAAAGTTTTTTACATCTCTTTATTTACAGTAACAATAAACGCAAGTGAATGCACTTTATTATTTTGTTATAGATCGTGGGGGTCGGGGGTCTGGTTGTAACCGAACATAGGGGATCTGATCCTATATACCAGGTTCGAGCGCGGTACGCTCGCCTTCTCCATTTTCGTAGACGCATCGTCTGCACTACACAGCAGAGTATCGCCAACGCTAAGTGTTTCGATCACATAGGACAGGGAGTACCAGGTTATGAACCTGGCACACCAAGAAGATGTAGTGTCGCTGATGACTGGGCTCTGGGTACTGCGGGGCAGTGAAACATTAACGGCTGGAGGGTTTGAAGTCATGGGGTTCGCGGTCACGCCCAACCAAATGTCCAGTAAGATCCCTATGAAGGAAGTCCTCATGGCTGTTCTCGTTCCTTTTCTTTCTTTGTTTTCTCCGGTCCTGGAGCTTCTGGGGTTCTGTAGAAACAAGCATAGTGTCTGTAACTATATTTGTTTAATATCTGGTATGCTAGTGTGTCTGTCCTTTGGTGCCAATTATTCCCTTTATAATTGGTCACTATGTGTGACTCCCTCATTTTTTTTTTCAAAAACAAATTTTAGGACACACTTCCCAATCATGAACCAGCGCTGTTTTACCATCCAAATGTTCTAAGATGTAAATAGCAGATGGCCAGCAACCTAAGGGTTACCGAAACAAACAAAACTTTTTGAAATGAAAAATGCCAAAATGAGGTGTGTATGGGCCGCGACAGGTAAGAGTTGGATGGAGTCCCCGGGTATCGGGGACCAATGCCGTGTCTCCCCTACCCAAGCGTAGTTGACCAGCGGGGGGGGGTTCCCAGGCAGGGCAGGTCCCAAGCCGTTTCTCCACTGCCTGAACAACCGACAAGAACGGGCAAAAATGTAGTCATCGTGGTGGGGCGGCCGTAGTGGTTCCTTCCTTTGAACCAAAAGGGCAGTTACGAGCGGGCGTCTGATACTCGAACAAGTATCAGCTGAAAAGCTAGTTCCTCTGAACAAGCGTCTGGCAATGGTTAGTCTCTGAGGGCAAGTCCTCGGAGGTTTCGGCCGAATGGGCGTGGGGCAGTGAGAAAATTCTCCTGTCGGACATACAACATGTAACAAACTTACAAACAACATAAAACATTCTGCAGGTTCCATCAGGAAGGACAACACTTCGCCCAAGCGGTTCCTTTAAAACATCATCTGGACACCTCAGTTCTCGGTTGCGAACAGGGTCGCAAAGGGGTTGGCGGTTTGGGAGTCAGACCCGAGGTCGTCACCTTCTCCCGGGTACCAAACTCTGGAGTGTATCAGGACTGAAAGGGCTGCTTGGTGTGAGGTGGGGTCGCTCTCGTCGTTGCGGACGAGTCGGAATGAGTTGTCATGGTGCCAGTAATTGGTGTCTAGTTGTGTGGGGACAAAATCGGGGTCGTCAGTGTGGTTCGGTGGTCGGTGGTGGGGTTTGTTCAGGAAAGTAATCAGGAAGGGATCACTGGGATCGTAGTCTGAGTCGCTGGGTGTGGGTCCTGTTGCATGGGGATAGTAGGGAGGCGTGCTGTGGTTATCGTCCGAGTCACAGTCGCTGTCTCTGCTGCTGCAGTCTGTGGGCGTTCCGGGGCGGAGTGTATATTTCGGGGGTGGAGTCGAGGTCGAGTCCGTGGCTGGGTTGGACATGGTGGGGGTTGGTAGGGTTACGTTGGCTGTGGGCGGGGTGTGGTGTGGTGTGCTGCGTCGAGCATGACGTGGTGTGAATGGTTAGACTGTGTTCCATATGCCTTCAGCTGGTTTATATGAAACCACGCAGTCTTTCCATTGGGGTACTTTATTTTGTAAACGGAAGGGCTTACTTTATCCGCAATGGAGTACGGACCCGAGTATTTAGGTGACAGGAATGTGCTGGGGTTATACACAGACAGCATCACTTGCTGTCCGATATCGTACTCAGTCGCATGCACTGTCTTGTCGAAACAAGCCTTGCTCTGTTTCTTTCTGGTGCCCAATTTTACTGCGGCTGCTAACTGAGCCGTTTTAACATTTGCAACTAATTGCTCCACGGCTTTCTCGTGGGTGAGGGCCGTCACTTCGGGGCTGGTCAGGTCTAAACCCAACAAGTATTCTGTCCCTTTCATGGGGCGTCCGGTCATGAGGGTCTGTGGGGTGTAACCTGTGGATGTAGAAATAGTGTTACGCAAAAACATCAGCGCAAAAGGGAAGACTGAGTCCCAAGTGGTGTTCTGCTGTGTAGCCATGTATAATGGCTGCGTTCCGATTAATCTGGCCAAAACCCAGTTTAAAATGGCTAACCCGAAAGACTGCTGGGAAAAGCAGCCAAGAAGACACAAGCAGGCAGCTGCAGACAGGTTTGCATATTCAGCTCTGGGAACGTAGCCCAGATCGATACTCAGGGCTATCAACAGCCCTTCAACCCAGGTATCCGCAGTTTCATTCAGGACTGTTTACACCTAATCTACTCAGACATCCACAGTTAAATCGGCTATCCCCGGGAACAATTGCAACATATTAGCAATTGAATACCGGGCCAGACCTGTCGGCGCCTGCAGTGGCCGAAACACAGACAGGTGAGCGACCACCCCCCGATCGAGGAATCGCCTCACCATTGGACACATCGACCCCAGAGACTGGGGACAGAATCCAATCACTTGGGACTCAGGGTCAAGGGCCGCCCCAGGAGGCGGGAAGCCCCTGGGCCCTATAAAAGTAAAGGTCCAAGTTCCGATCTCTCTCTCTCTCCTCTTCGCCTGCTCGAGACCTTCGCAAGAACAGCAACCGGCAAGTGTAAGTTTGAATCCAACGATCGCTATCCGGTAGAGACACCTAGCCACCGACCTGTAGCAGCCTTTTGAATCCCGCGGGCCAGATCTGATTGGACAAGCCATTCGTTTCCCTGACCTGGTGGGCTCTTCCTAAGTTAAACATAAAAACATAGAAACATAGAAAATATAGCACAGAACAGGCCCTTCGGCCCACGATGTTGTGCCGAACCTTTGTCCTAGATTAATCATAGATTATCATTGAATTTACAGTGCAGAAGGAGGCCATTCGGCCCTTTGAGTCTGCACCAGCTCTTGGAAAGAGCACCCTACCCAAACTCAACACCTCCACCCAACACCAAGGGCAATTTGGACATTAAGGGCAATTTATCATTGGCCAATTCACCTAACCCGCACATCTTTGGACTGTGGGAGGAAACCGGAGCACCCGGAGGAAACCCACGCAGACACGGGGAGGACGTGCAGACTCCGCACAGTCAGTGACCCAAGCTGGAATCGAACCTGGGACCATGGATCTGTGAAGCAATTGTGCTATCCACAATACTACCGTGCTGCCCTTAAGAACAAATAAATCTACACTATATCATTTTCCCGTAATCCATGTACCTATCCAACAGCTGCTTGAAGGTCCCTAATGTTTCCGACTCAACTACTTCCACAGGCAGTGCATTCCATGCCCCCACTACTCTCTGGGTAAAGAACCTACCTCTGATATCCCTCCTGTATCTTCCACCTTTCACCTTAAATTTATGTCCCCTTGTAATGGTGTGTTCCACCTGGGGAAAAAGTCTCTGACTGTCTACTCTATCTATTCCCCTGATCATCTTATAAACCTCTATCAAGTCGCCCCTCATCCTTCTCCGCTCTAATGAGAAAAGGCCTAGCACCCTCAACCTTTCCTCGTAAGACCTACTCTCCATTCCAGGCAACATCCTGGTAAATCTTCTTTGCACCTTTTCCAGAGCTTCCACATCCTTCCTAAAATGAGGTGACCAGAACTGTACACAGTACTCCAAATGTGGCCTTACCAAAGTTTTGTACAGCTGCATCATCACCTCACGGCTCTTAAATTCAATTCCTCTGTTAACGAACGCGAGCACACCATAGGCCTTCTTCACAGCTCTATCCATTTGAGTGGCAACTTTCAAAGATGTATGAACATAGACCCCAAGGTCTCTCTGCTCCTCCACAATGCCAAGAACTCTACCGTTAACCCTGTATTCCGCATTCATATTTGTCCTTCCAAAATGGACAACCTCACACTTTTCAGGGTTAAACTCCATCTGCCACTTCTCAGCCCAGCTCTGCATCCTATCTATGTCTCTTTGCAGCCGACAACAGCCCTCCTTACTATCCACAACTCCACCAATCTTCGTATCGTCTGCAAATTTACTGACCCACCCTTCAACTCCCTCATCCAAGTCATTAATGAAAATCACAAACAGCAGAGGACCCAGAACTGATCCCTGCGGTACACCACTGGTAACTGGGATCCAGGCTGAATATTTGCCATCCACCACCACTCTCTGACTTCTATCGGTTAGCCAGTTCGTTATCCAACTGGCCAAATTTCCCACTATCCCATGCCTCCTTACTTTGTGCAGAAGCCTACCATGGGGAACTTTAAGTATTGGCCAGTAGTGATAGGTTTATTATATAGATAGTAGTATTAGGGTATTAATATTGCTTGTTGTATATAATAAATGACCGTTGTTTTAATCCTTACTAAGCGGTGTGCTGTGTTATTAATCATAACCTGAACTTGAACCACGTGGCGGTATCATAAAGATACCTGGCGACTCGTGAGCAAAGGTGACGTAATCAGAGCCAATAGACTAAGGTTAAAAAGAGCAACAGCTGGACCACTTTTCTGAGGGTGTTTTTTAGGGTCCGATTCATGCGCTCCATGATACCACTCGACTGTGGGTGGTATGCTATGTGGAATTTTTGGGTGATGCCAAATATCGTGAGGACATTCTGCATGACACGTCCCGTAAAATGGGAACCTTGGTCAGATTCAATGCTGCGGGGGAGTCCCCATCTTGTAAAGATGTGGTGGGTTAGAATCTTGGCTGTGGTTTTTGCAGCGCTTGTGCGGGCTGGAAATGCTTCCACCCATTTTGTAAATGTGTCTATGACCACAAGTACATATTTATAGCCATTCCTGCAAGGGGGCAATGGTCCGATAAAATCAATCTGGAGGTTAGTCCAGTGGCCATTAACGGGTCGGGTGTGGCTGAGTTGGGCCTTTTTGGCATATCTGTCGGGGTTACTCTGCGCATAGATAAGACCATTTTCTCTAATGGCTTACATCTTCCTTTAAATTTGGCCACCAACAAAGCTGTTTGAGATGGGCTGTAGTGGGATCGATTCCCTGACGTCCATGACCGTCATGGAACAAACAAATCAATTGGCAATGGAGGACAAGGTTGAATCAATTTGGGTGGAAATCAGGAATAGTAAGGCGAAAAGGTCACTGATAGGAGTAGTCTATAGGCCACCAAATAGTAACAGGATGGTAGGGCAGGCATTAAGCAAAGAAATAACGGATGCATGTAGAAATGGTACAGCGGTTATCATGGGAGATTTTAATCTGCATATCGATTTGTTTAACCAGGTTGGTAAAGGCAGCCTTGAGGAGGAGTTTATAGAATGTGCCCGGGATAATTTCCTGGAACAGTATGTAATGGAACCTACAAGGGAACAAGCGGTCCTAGATCTGGTCCTGTGTAATGAGGCAGAATTGATTAATGATCTCATAGTTCGGGATCCTCTTGGAAGGAGCGACCACAATATGGTGGAATTTAAAATACAGATGGAGGATGACAAGGTAAAATCAAACACTAGTGTTTTGTGCTTAAACAAAGGCGATTACAATGGGATGAGAGAAGAACTAGCTAAGGTAGACAGGGAGCAAAGACTTCATGGTGAAGCAGTTGAGGAACAGTGGAGAACCTTCCGAGCTATCTTTCACAGTGTTCAGAAAAGGTTCATACCGACAAAAAAGAAAGACGGTAGAAAGGGGAAAAATCGACCGTGGATATCTAAGGAGGTGAGGGAGAGTATCAAAGAACAAAGAACAAAGAAATGTACAGCACAGGAACAGGCCCTTCGGCCCTCCAAGCCCGTGCCGACCATACTGCCCGACTAAACTACAATCTTCTACACTTCCTGGGTCCGTATCCTTCTATTCCCATCCTATTCATATATTTGTCAAGATGCCCCTTAAATGTCCCTATCGTCCCTGCTTCCACTACCTCCTCCGGTAGGGAGTTCCAGGCACCCACTACCCTCTGCGTAAAAAAGTTGCCTCGTACATCTACTCTAAACCTTGCCCCTCTCACCTTAAACCTATGCCCCCTAGTAATTGACCCCTCTACCCTGGGGAAAAGCCTCTGACTATCCACTCTGTCTATGCCCCTCATAATTTTGTATACCTCTATCAGGTCGCCCCTCAACCTCCTTCGTTCCAGTGAGAACAAACCGAGTTTATTCAATCGCTCCTCATAGCTTATGCCCTCCATACCAGGCAACATTCTGGTAAATCTCTTCTGCACCCTCTCTAAAGCCTCCACATCCTTCTGGTAGTGTGGCGACCAGAATTGAACACTATACTCCAAGTGTGGCCTAACTCAGGTTCTATACAGCTGCAACATGACTTGCCAATTCTTATACTCAATGCCCCGGCCAATGAAGGCAAGCATGCCGTATGCCTTCTTGACTACCTTCTCCACCTGTGTTGCCCCTTTCAATGACCTGTGGACCTGTACTCCTAGATCTCTTTGACTTTCAATACTCTTGAGGGTTCTACCATTCACTGTATATTCCCTACCTGCATTAGCCCTTCCAAAATGCATTACCTCACATTTGTCCGGATTAAACTCCATCTGCCATCTCTCCGCCCAAGTCTCCAGACAATCTAAATCCTGCTGTATCCTCAGACAGTCCTCATCGCTATCCGCAATTCCACCAACCTTTGTGTCGTCTGCAAACTTACTAATCAGACCAGTTACATTTTCCTCCAAATCATTTATATATACTACAAAGAGCAAAGGTCCCAGCACTGATCCCTGTGGAACACCACTGGTCACAGCCCTCCAATTAGAAAAGCATCCCTCCATTGCTACCCTCTGCCTTCTATGGCCTAGCCAGTTCTGTATCCACCTTGCCAGTTCACCCCTGATCCCGTGTGACTTCACCTTTTGTACTAGTCTACCATGAGGGACCTTGTCAAAGGCCTTACTGAAGTCCATATAGACAACATCTACTGCCCCACCTGCATCAATCATCTTAGTGACCTCCTCGAAAAACTCTATCAAGTTAGTGAGACACGACCTCCCCTTCACAAAACCGTGCTGCCTCTCACTAATACGTCCATTTGCTTCCAAATGGGAGTAGATCCTGTCTCGAAGAATTCTCTCCAGTAATTTCCCTACCACTGAAGTAAGGCTCACCGGCCTGTAGTTCCCGGGATTATCCTTGCTACCCTTCTTAAACAGAGGAACAACATTGGCTATTCTCCAGCCCTCCGGGACATCCCCTCAAATTGAAGGAAAAAACATACAAAGTGGCAAAAATTAGTGGGAGACTAGAGGACTGGGAAGTCTTTCGGGGACAACAGAAATCTACTAAAAAAGCCATAAAGAAGAGTAAGGTAGACTATGAAAGTAAACTGGCTCAGAACATAAAAGCAGATAGTAAAAGCTTCTACAAATATATAAGACAAAAAAGAGTGGCTAAGGTAAATATTGGTCCTTTGGAAGATGAGAAGGGAGATTTAATAATAGGAGACGGGGAAATGGCTGAGGAGCTGAACAGGTTTTTGGGGTCAGTCTTCACAGTGGAAGACACAAATAACATGCCAGTGACTGATGGAAATAAGGAGATGATAGGTGAGGACCTTGAGATGATTGTAATCACTAAGGAGGCAGTATTGGGCAAGCTAATGGGGCTAAAGGTAGACAAGTCTCCTGGCCCTGATGGGATGCATCCCAGAGTTTTAAAAGAGATGGCTAGGGAAATTGTAAACGCACTAGTGATAATATATCAAAATTCACTAGACTCTGGGGTGGTCCCAGAGGATTGGAAAGTAGCAAACGTGACACCACTGTTTAAAAAAGGAGGTCGGCAGAAAGCGGGTAATTATAGGCCGGTAAGCCTAACTTCGGTTGTAGGGAAAATGCTGGAATCTATCATTAAGGAGTAAATAGCGGGGCACCTGGAGGGAAATTGTCCCATTGGGCAGACGCAGCATGGGTTCACAAAGGGTAGGTCGTGTCTGACTAATTTGGTAGAATTTTCTGAGGACGTTACCAGTGCAGTAGATAATGGGGAGCCAATGGATGAGGTATATCTGGATTTCCAGAAAGCTTTTGACAAGGTGCCACACAAAAGGTTGCTGCATAAACTAAAGATGCATGGCATTGAGGGTAAAGTGGTAGCATGGGTAGAGGATTGGTTAACTAACAGAAAGCAGAGAGTGGGGATAAATGGGTGTTTCTCTGGTTGGCAACCTGTAACTAGTGGGGTCCCTCAAGGATCAGTGTTGGGCCCGCAGTTGTTCACAATTTACATAGACGATTTGGAGTTGGGGACCAAGTGCAATGTGGCAAAGTTTGTAGACGACACTAAGATGAGTGGTAAAGCAAAAAGTGCAGAGGATACCGGAAGTCTGCAGAAGGATTTGGATAGGTTAGGTGAATGGGCTAGGGTCTGGCAGATGGAATTCAATGTTGCCAAGTGTGAGGCTATCCATTTTGGGAGGAATAACAGCAGAATGGATTATAATTTAAACGGTAAGATGTTAAAAAATGCTGCTGTGCAGAGGGACCTGGGTGTGCTGGTGCACGAGTCGCAAAACGTTGGTGTGCAGGTGCAACAGGTGATTAAGAAGGCTAATCGAGTTTTGTCTTTCATTGCTAGAGGGATGGAGTTCAAGACTAGGGAGGTTATGCTGTTGGTGAGGCCACATCTGGAGTATTGTGTTCAGTTTTGGTCTCCTTACCTGAGAAAGGACATATTGGCACTGGAGGGAGTGCAGAGGAGATTCACTCGGTTGATCCCAGAGTTGAGGGGATTAGATTATGACGAGAGGTTGAGTAGACTGGGACTGTACTCATTGGAGTTTAGAAGGATGCGGGGGGATCTTATTGAGACATATAAAATTATGAAGGGAATAGATAGGATAGATACGGGCAGGTTGTTTCCACTGGTCGGGGAAAGCAGAACTCGGGGGCATAGCCTCAAAATAAGGGGAGGTAGATTTAGGACGGAGTGTAGGAGGAACTTCTTCACCCAAAGGGTTGTGAATCTCTGGAATTCCTTGCCCAGTGAAGCAGTTGAGGCTCCTTCTTTAAACGTTTTTAAGAAAGAGATAGATACCTTTCTAAAGAATAAAGGGATTCGGGGATATGGTGTTCGGGCCGGAGAGTGGAGCTGAGTCCACAAAGATCAGCCATGATCTCATTAAATGGCGGAGCAGGCTCGAGGGACCAGATGGCCTACTGCTGCTCCTAGTTCTTATGGTTCCTGTCCTGTTCAGGAACCACATAAAGGGTGTCCTTTAACACCACACTGTCATGTGTGGCCAGTGTATTTCTAAACCTTTCGTAGGAGGCGGGATACTTCCCTTTTACAATCTCCGTGAGAATGCTGTCCTGCTTCTGGGCGTCTACTAGATCCTCGATTCTTGTCTGTGACCTGAACTGTGCTCACTGGCGCGCTTTCGGGGGGTTTCCAAAAATACCCATGTCTGGAACCTGCCTTAGCCAGTGCGTCGGCTTTTACATTTCCCGGGGGAGGGGAGGAACGATGGTGGCTGCGGACATTGATGATCCCAAAAGTCCTGTTCTGAGCCTTTTCTAAAATATGACGAGGAATGGGGCTGAGGGGAGGGGTTTTCCGTCTGCGGAAACAAATCCCCTTGCTTCCCACAGATGCAGAAATTCCGTAAGGCTGTTACAGACATAGAGGCTGTCCGAGTATATGTCTGCTGGGCTGGGGAAGGAATCCGGGTGCTCAACTATATATGCAATGGCCGCAAGCTCTGCTGCCTGCGCGCCTAAGTATCCGGGGAGTTTCAACGATATTTCCTCGGGGGCGCGTCCCTGCGCGTCCTCGACACAGATCCCGCAACTGATCTGCGCTTCCCATCCAAGACTGTGGAAGATCCATCCACATAAATCTTAATGGGTTCACACGTGTCCGTGTGCGGGGGGCTCTGAGATGAATTTCCTATCTTTCTGGGGGGTGTTTTAGCAATAAAGGGGCCTGTGTTGTGGTGTGGAGAGATAATCTCACATTCATGGGGGGGTTCCGGGGTACTGTAAATTGTCGGCTAAGTAGATGTGTGTCTTTGTCCTTTTCACAGTGATGTCCCGTCCCTGCAAGAGAAGGGTCCATCTCGCTGCTCTAATCTGGCTTACTGTACCGTCCTTGAGTCGTCTGTCCAGTAAAAGTTGGGTGGGGGTGTGTTCGGTCAGAATTGTGATGGGGTTCAGTCCGGTAATATATGAAAAATACTGCACTGCCCAAAATACTGCGAGCAGGTGCCTCTCACAGGCTGAAAATCCCTGCTCCACATCATCTAAAAGTCGGGAGGCGTAAGCCACGGGTCTTAACTGGTCGTGCCGTTCCTGGAGGAGCACGGCCGAAAGGGTGCGGTCTGTGGTCGCTACCTCTATAGCGTAAGGGGAAAGCGGGTCTGGAACTTGTAGTGCGGGGGCGGCTATGAGTGCCTGTTTTAAAGAGTCCACAGCATACGGATGCTGCGGAAGCCATTCCCAGGGGGCTCCCTTCTTTAGGAGGTCTGAGAGGGGTGCTGCCTTGCTGGCGAAACCGTCAATGTGGTTTCGGCAGTAGCCAACCAGTCCTAAAAACGACCGGAGGGCTGAAACGTTCTGGGGAAGGGGCAATTAGCGATCGAGTCAATCCTTTTGTGCTCGGTCTCGCATTTACCGTGCGTGATAATTGTTCCCAAATACATAACTACTTCTTCCAAAATCCGGGCCTTTTTGGGGTTGACTTTACAACCAATTGAATATAATAGTTCCAGGAGTTTGGACAGAAGCTCAATGTGCTCTTCCTTGGTGTCTGTCTGCAGTAGTAGGTCGTCTACATACTGTACCAGACATTCGGGGCGAAAGAATTTGGCTAAACCATTTGCCAGCTGTCGGTGGAAAATGGAGGGGGAGTTGTGGAAGCCTTGTGGCAGGCATGTCCACGTGTACTGCTGTGCTCTGAAAGTGAAGGCAAATTTGTACTGGCACGCCTTTGCCAATGGAATGGACCAGAATCCATTACTGATGTCCAAAACCGTGAAGTAGCGGGAATTGAGTCCCTGCTTGAGCATGGTCTCGGGACTTGTTGCTACGGTGGGGGCTGCTGCGGGGGTGACTTTGTTGAGTTCCCGATAATCAATGGTCCGTCGCCATGATCGATTGGGCTTTCTCACTGGCCAAATCGGGGCATTATTAGTGGAGGCTACTGATCTTAGTACCCCCTGCTCTAATAAGCTTTCTATTACTTTTGAGATTCCTCCCTCTGCCTCTTGGGGAAATCCATACTGTTTTGGGGTCTAGGGTCAGGTCCTGTTATTTGTACGGAGCCAGTCATCCGTCCACAGTCGTGCTTGTGGGTCGCGAATGCTGCCCTGTTCTTTTGCAGAACTGCCCTAACCTGCTTGTCCGTGCTAAGCGTGGTCGGGTGGAACCAAAATTCGCCTACTGCGCTAATTTTGTTCATATATTCGCCTATGTTGTGCGTTGCGGGGGCTCTTGCGGATTTTGCCATCTTCCAGACATACTGGTTGATTGGATCGAATGAAAGGTGGTGGGAATTCATGAAATCGATTCCCAGGATGTGTTCTGCTGTGTGGGGCAGGTCAACTAAAACCACGGGGTGTTTGGTGGTGATGGTTCCGATTTGAATGGGTACAGGGGCTGTGCTGTGTCCCTGCTGTGAGTGGCCTGTAAAGCCGCTGAGGGTGATAGTGGCTGTAGTGGGCCACGTGTCCTTTTGAAACAGGGTGGAGGAATAAATGGTGGTGCGGGACCCTCCTGTGTCCCAGAGAAATTCGATAGGCTGTCCCCGAATTTCCGCTGCAACTACCGATCGTCGGAACCTATCCCAAAGGGTGTCGCAGACCCAACTGGGGGAGCCCGTACACCGTCAGTCCGTTCCGGTCAGGTCCGTCTGATCCGAACGGGCGCTAACACTATGAATGGGCTCTTGTCTTTTTCTTAATCAGAGTGCCCGTCTGCTGGGCTCTCTGTGGCTTTTTAGGGGCATTGCACTCTCTGGCGAAGTGTCCCAACTGTCCGCAGTTGTAACACTCTAGTGACTTGGGTGGGGGGCTGTTCTTTCCTTCATTCACCCATGCGGGGTTGTGGTGTGTTGTAACTGCCTGCATATCTGCGGCAGCCTGCTTTTCCTCGCTATTTTTAATGGTGGGTTTGCTCTGAACAGATTGCTCCCAAGCGCGGGACAATCGTTTCACTACCCACTTCTCGTTATGGGCCTCCTCTGAGGGATCATAACTCGCGCAGGCTTTCTGTCCTGTTTCTGTGGCATGGGAGATAAGGGTGCGGGTCCATTTGGCCATGTTGTCTGGGGACAAATGGGCACAGGCGTCCAGCGAACGCTGTGGGGTGCTCGGATTTCTTTTGCCGGCATTTGTTGAGGCCGTCTACGGGGTCACCCCAGTTATACCCGATCGCATCCAGGATGGCGGTATGCATTTCTGCAAAGGTGCCTCCTCCTACATTCTGTGGGTCGGGAAGGGCTGCTGCTCCCGACGGATCTAAACTTAAAACCATGAGCTTTACATGCTCTCTCTCGTCCAGGCCGTACATGGTCGCCTGATTCTTAACTGTGGCAAAGAAATGGTGGGGGTCTGAGGCGGGAAGGAACGGTGTGATTTTATCGCTCGCGTCCCGTAATTGGGTCACTGTTAAGGGGGTGGAATATAGAAATTCCGCATTGTCCGATGTGGCTGTGCGGTGGGTGGTTACTGGGTTCATTGGAGCCTGAACTATCTGCTCTGTGGGGGGTTGGGGCGCTTTTCTCTTTTGGGGCTTTCCCTGCGCACATGTTCCCTGAACATATCTCTGCGCTGTTTCGTGGAACTCTTCCCAGTCAGGGCCGTCTTCCTGGTCTAACTTTTCCCCAAAGGTTTCCTGAAAACCTTTCTGAACAGAAAGCAGTGATTGCAGCTCTGCAATCTGCTTCCGGCACTTTGCGTGATCTAGGGTGCTTGTCTTCAGCCCCCCTCACCCCCCAACCCGCCCTCACCCCCCAACCCGCCCCTCTCCCCCCCTTCACCCCACAACCCGCCCCACTCCCCCATCACACCCCCCAGCCCCAAACCCCCTTCACCCCCAACCCCCCTCCCCCCTTCACCCCCCCTCCCCTCTTTCCCCCCCTCCCCGTCAACTGCCCCTCCCATCCTTCCCCCCTCCCCGGCAACACCCCCTCCCACCGTCAACCCCCCCTCCCCCTCACCGCCCCCTCCCCCAGCAACCCCATCTCCCCCAGCACCCCCCTCTCCCCCAGCACCCCCCTCCTCCCCTTAACCCCCCCTTCCCCTCCCCCCTTTCTCTCCCCCTTTCTCTCCCCACCCTTCTCTCTCCCCCCCTTTCTCTCCCCCCCACCCTTTCTCTCCCCCCCACCCTTTCTCTCCCCCCCACCCTTTCTCTCCCCCCCACCCTTTCTCTCCCCCCCCACCCTTTCTCCCCCCCCCACCCTTTATCTCCCCCCCACCTTTTCTCTCCCCCCCACCATTTCTCTCCCCCCACCCTTTCTCTCCCCCCTTTCTCTCCCCCCTTTCTCTCCCCCTTCTCTCCCCCCCTTTCTCTCTCCCCCCTTCTCTCTCTCCTCCCCTTTATCTCTCCCCCCCTTTTCCATCCCCCTTTTCTCTCCCCTTTTCAACCCTCCTTTTCTCTCTCTCTCTCTCCCCCCCTTTTCTCCCCCCTTTCCTCCCCCCCTTTCATCCCCCCCTTTTCTCCCCCCCTTTCTCTCCCCCCTTTCTCTCCCCTTCTCTCCCCCCCTTCTCTCCAACCCTTTTCTCCCCCCTTTTCTCTCCCCCCCTTTTCTCTCCCCCCCTTTTCTCTCCCCCCCTTTTCTCTCTCTCCCCCCTTTCTCTCCCCCCCCTTTCTCTCTCGCCCCCTTTCTCTCGCCCCCCCTTTTCTCTCCCACCCCTCCTTCTCCCCCCCTTTTCTTTCCCCTTTCTCTCCCCCCTTTCTCTCGCCCCCGCTTTTCTCTCTTCCCCCCCCTTTTCTCTCTCCCCCCTTTCTCTCCCCCCTCCTTTCTTCTCCCCGACATACCTTTCTCTCTCCCCCCTCTTTCTCTCCCCCTCTTCTCTCCCCCTTTCTCTCCCCCCCTTTCTCTCCCCCCCACCCCACCCTTTCTCTCCCCCCCCACCCTTTCTCTCCCCCCCTTCGCTCCCCCCCCACCCTTTCTCTCCCCCCCCTTCGCTCCCCCCTTTCTCTCCCCCACTTTCGCTCCCCCCCCCTTTCTCTCCCCCCCACCATTTTCTCTCCCCCCCTTTCTCTCTCCCCACACCCTTTCTCTCCCCCCCACACCCTTTCTCTCCCCCCACACCCTTTCTCTCCCCCCCCTTTCTCTCCCCCCTTCCTCTCCCCCCACACCCTTTCTCCCCCCTTTCTTTCCCCCCACACCCTTTCTTTCCCCCCTTTCTTTCTCTCCCCCCTTATCTCCCCCCCACACCCTTTCTCTCCCCCCACCCCCTATCTCTCCCCCCCTTTCACTCCCCCCTTTCTCTCCCCCCCTTCCTCTCCCCCCCTTCCTCTCCCCCCCTTTCTCTCCCCCCCTTTCTCTCCACCCCCTTTTTCTCCCCCCCCGTTCTCTCCACCCCCTTTCTCTCCCCCCGCTTTCTCTCCCCCCCCACACCCTCTCTCTCCCCCCCACACTTTCTCTCCCCCCCCACACCCTTTCTCTCCCCCCACACCCTTTCTCTCCCCCCCACACCCTTTCTCTCCCCCCACACCCTTTCTCTCCCCCCCCCCACACCCTTTCTCTCCCCCCCACACCCTTTCTCTCCCTACCACACCCTTTCTCTCCCCCCCCACACCCTTTCTATCCCCCCCACACCCTTTCTCTTCCTCCCCCACACCCTTTCTCTCCCCCCCACACCCTTTTCTCTCTCCCCCTTTCTCTCCCCCCTTTTCTCTCCCCCCTTTCTCTCCCCCTTTTCTCTCCCCCCCTTTTCTCTCCCCCCTTTTTCTCTCCCCTTTTCTCCCCCCCTTTCTCTCCCCCTCTTCTTCCCCCCTTTTCTCTCCCCCCACCCTTTTCTCCCCCCTCTTCTCCCCCCTTTTCTCTCCCCCTTTCTCCCCCCCTTTCTCTCTCCCCCCTTTCTCTCTCCCCTTTCTCTCCCCCCCTTTCTCTCCCCCCTTTCTCTCCCCCCTTTCTCACCCCCCTCCTTTCTCTCTCCCCAACATACCTTTCTCTCCGCCCCTTTCTCTCTCCCCCCTCTTTCTCTCCCCCTCTTCTCTCCCCCCTTTCTCTCTCCCCGACATACCTTTCTCTCCGCCCCTTTCTCTCTCCCCCCTTTCTCTCTCCCCCCTCTTTCTCTCCCCCTTTCTCTCCCCCCCATCCCACCCTTTCTCTCCCCCCCACCCTTTCTCTCCCCCCCTTTCTCTCCCCCCCTTTCGCTCCCCCCCTTTCTCTCCCCCCCACCATTTTCTCTCCCCCCCTTTCTCTCCCCCCACACCCTTTCTCTCCCCCCCCACACCCTTTCTCCCCCCCACACACTTTCTCTCCTCCCACACCCTTTCTCCACCCTTTCTTTCCCCCACCCCCTTTCTTTCCCCCCTTTCTTTCTCTCCCCCCCACCCCCTTTCTCTCCCCCCACCCCCTTTTCTCTCCCCCACTTTCACTCCCTCCCTTTTCTCTCCCCCCTTTCTCTCTCCCCCCCTTTTCTTTCTCCCTTTCTCTCCCCCCCTTTCTCTCCCTCCCTTTCTCTCTCCCCTCTTTTCTCTCTCCCCCCTTTCTCTCCCCCCTTCCTCTCCCCCACCCCCTTTCTCTCCCCCCCACCCCCTTTCTCTCCCCCCCACCCCCTTTCTCTCCCCCCTTTCTCTCCCCCCTTCTCTCCCCCCCTTTCTCTCCACCCCCTTCATTCCCCCCCGTTCTCTCCACCCCCCCCCGTTCTCTCCACCCCTTTCTCTCCCCCCACTTTATCTCCCCCCCCCACTTTCTCTCCCCCCCCCACACTTTCTCTCCCCCCCACACCACCCTTCTCTCCCCCCCCACACCCTTTCTCTCCCCCCCCACACCCTTTCTCTCCCCCCCCCACACCCTTTCTCTCCCCCCCACACCCTTTCTCTACCCCCCACACCCTTTCTCTCCCCCACACACCCTTTTCTCTCCCCCCCTTTTCTTTCTCCCCCTTTTCTCCCCCCCTTTCCCCTCTTTTCTCCCCCCTCTTCCCCCCTTTTCTCCCCCCCTCTTCCCCCCCTTTTCTCCCCCCCTCTTCCCCCCCTTTTCTCCCCCCTCTTTTCTCCCCCCCTCTTCCCTCTCTCCCCCCCTTTCTCTCTCTCCCCCTTTTCTCTCCCCCCTTTTCTTCCCCCTTTTCTTTCCCCCCCTTTTCTTTCCCCACTTTTCTCCCCTCCCCCTTTTTCTCCCCTCCCCCCTTTTCTCCACCCCCCTTTTCTCCCCTCCCCCCTTTTCTCCTCCCCTTTCCCCCCACCCTTTTCTCCCCCCCTTTCTCTCCCCTCTTCTTCCCCCCTTTTCTCTCCCCCCACCCTTTTCTCCCCCCTCTTCTCCCCCCTTTTCTCTCCCCCTTTCTCCCCCCCTTTCTCTCCCCCCTTTCTCTCCCCCCTTTCTCTCCCCCCCTTTCTCTCCCCCCTTTCTCTCCCCCTTTCTCTCCCCCCTTTCTCTCTCCCCCTTTTCTCTCCCCCCCTTTTCTCTCCCCCCCTTTTCTCTCCCCCTTTCTCTCCCCCCCTTTTCTCTCCCCCCCTATTTCTCTCCCCCTTTTCTCTCTCCCCCCCTTTCTCTCCCCCTTTCTCCCCCCCTTTCTCTCCCCCCTTTCTCTCCCCCCTTTCTCTCCCCCCCCTTTCTCTCCCCCCTTTCTCTCTCCCCCTTTTCTCTCCCCCCCTTTTCTCTCCCCCCCTTTTCTCCCCCCCTTTTCTCTCCCCCCCTATTTCTCTCCCCCTTTTCTCTCTCCCCCCCCTTTCTCTCCCCCCCTTTTCTCTCCCCCCCTTTCTCTCCCCCCCTTTCTCTCCCCACACCCTTTCTCTCCCCCCCCACCCCCTTTCGCTCCCCCCCTTTCACACCCCCCCTTCCTCTCCCCCCCTTCCTCTGCCCCCCTTCCTCTGCCCCCCTTTCTATCGCCCCTTCTCTCCCCCTTCTCTCCACCCCCTTTCTCTCACCCCCGTTCTCTCCCACCCCCTTTCTCTCCCCCCACTTTCTCTCTCTCTCCCCTCCACACCCTTTCTCTCCCCCCACACCCTTTCTCTCCCCCCCACACCCTTTCTCTCCCCCCACAACCTTTCTCTCCCCCCACACCCTTTCTCTCCCCACACCCTTTCTCTCCGCCCCCACACCCTTTCTCTCCCCCCCACACCCTTTCTCCCCACACCCATTCTCTCCCCCCTTTCTCTCCCCCCTTTTCTTTCCCCCCTTTTCTCCCCCCCTTTTCTTTCCCCCCCTTTTCTCCCCTCCCCCTTTTCTCCTCCCCTTTCCCCCCCTTTCCCCTCCTCTTCTCCCCCCTTTCCTCCCCCCTTTCTCTCTCCCCCCTTTTCTTTCCCCCTTTCTCTCCCTCCTTTCTCTCCCACCTTTCTCTCTCCCCCCTTTATCTCTCCCCCCTTTCTCTCCCCCCTCCTTTCTCTCTCCCCGACATCCCTTTCTCTCCGCCCCTTTCTCTCTCCCCCCTCTTTCTCTCCCCCCTTTCTCTCCCCCCACCCCACCCTTTCTCTCCCCCCCACCCCACCCTTTCTCTCCCCCCCACCCCACCCTTTCTCTCCCCCACACCCTTTCTCTCCCCCCCACCATTTTCTGTCCCCCCACACCCTTTCTCTCCCCCCACACCCTTTCTCTCCCCCCCCACCCTTTCTCTCCCCCCCACCCTTTCTCTCCCCCCCCACCCTTTCTCTCCCCCACACCCTATCTCTCCCCACACCCTTTCTCTCCCCCACACCCTTTCTCTCCCCCCTTTCGCTCCCCCCCCTTTCTCTCCCCCCCCACCATTTTCTCTCCCCCCTTTCTCTCCCCCCACAACCTTTCTCTCCCCCCACACCCTTTCTCTCCCCCCACACCCTTTCTCTCCCCCCCACACCCTTTCTCTCCCCCCCACCCCCTTTCTCTCCCCCACTTTTCTCTCCCCCCTTTCTCTCTCCCCCTTTTCTTCCCCCCTTTCTTTCTCTCTTTCTCTCCCCCCCTTTCTCTCTCCCTCCCTTTCTCTCTCCCCCCCTTTTCTCTCTCCCCCTTTCTCTCACCCCCTTCTCTCCCCCCTTTCTCTCCCCCCCTTTCTCTCCCCCACACCCTTTCTCTCCCCCCCACCCCCTTTCTCTCCCGCTCTTTCACTCCCCCCCTTTCTCCCCCCCTTCTCTCCCCCCCCCGTTCTCTCCACCCCCTTTCTCTCCCCCCACTTTCTCTCCCCCCCACACCCTCTCTCTCCCCCCCCACACTTTCTCTCTCACCCCCCCACACCCTTTCTCTCCCCCCCACACCCTTTCTCTCCTCCCCCACACCCTTTCTCTCCCCCCCCACACCCTTTCTCTCCCCCACACACCCTTCCTCTCCCCCCACTTTCTCTCCCCCCCACACCCTCTCTCTCCCCCCCACACTTTCTCTCCCCCCCACACCCTTTCTCTCCCCCCCACCCCACACCCTTTCTCTCCCCCCCACCCCCACACGTTTTCTCTCCCCCCCCACCCCACACCTTTTCTCTCCCCCCCACACCCTTTCTCTCCCCCCACACCCTTTCTCTCCCCCCACACACTTTCTCTCCCCCCCCACACCCTTTCTCTCCCCCCACACCCTTTCTCTCCCCCCCCACACCCTTTCTCTCCCCCTCCACACCCTTTCTCTCCCCCCCCACACCCTTTCTCTCCCCCCCCAGACCCTTTCTCTCCCCCCCCACACCCTTTCTCTCCCCCCCCCACACCCTTTCTCTCCCCCCCACACCCTTTCTCTCCCCCTCCACACCCTTTCTCTCCCCCCCCACACCCTTTCTCTTCCCCCCCACACCCTTTCTCTCCCCCCCACCCTTTCTCTCCACCCCCACCCTTTCTCCCCCCCCCACCCTTTCTCCCCCCCCCACCCTTTATCTCCCCCCCACCTTTTCTCTCCCCCCCACCATTTCTCTCCCCCCCACCCTTTCTCTCCCCCCTTTCTCTCCCCCTTTCTCTCCCCCTTCTCTCCCCCCCTTTCTCTCTCCCCCCTTCTCTCTCTCCTCCCCTTTATCTCTCCCCCCTTTTCCATCCCCCTTTTCTCTCCCCTTTTCTCCCCCCCTTTTCTCTCTCTCTCTCTCCCCCCCTTTTCTCCCCCCTTTCCTCCCCCCCTTTCATCCCCCCCCTTTTCTCCCCCCCTTTCTCTCCCCCCTTTCTCTCCCCCTTCTCTCCCCCCCTTCTCTCCAACCCTTTTCTCCCCCTTTTCTCTCCCCCCCTTTTCTCTCCCCCCTTTTCTCTCCCCCCTTTTCTCTCCCCCCCTTTTCTCTCTCTCCCCCCTTTCTCTCCCCCCCTTTTCTCTCCCCCCCTTTCTCTCTCGCCCCCTTTCTCTCGCCCCCCCTTTTCTCTCCCACCCCTCCTTCTCCCCCCCTTTTCTCTCTCCCCCCCTTTTCTTTCCCCTTTCTCTCCCCCCCTTTCTCTCCCCCCTTTCTCTCGCCCCCGCTTTTCTCTCTTCCCCCCCCTTTTCTCTCTCCCCCCTTTCTCTCCCCCCTCCTTTCTCTCTCCCCGACATACCTTTCTCTCTCCCCCCTCTTTCTCTCCCCCTCTTCTCTCCCCCCTTTCTCTCCCCCCCTTTCTCTCCCCCCCACCCCACCCTTTCTCTCCTCCCACCCTTTCTCTCCCCCCCTTCGCTCCCCCCCACCCTTTCTCTCCCCCCCCTTCGCTCCCCCTTTCTCTCCCCCACTTTCGCTCCCCCCCCTTTCTCTCCCCCCCACCATTTTCTCTCCCCCCCTTTCTCTCTCCCCACACCCTTTCTCTCCCCCCCCACACCCTTTCTCTCCCCCCACACCCTTTCTCTCCCCCCCCTTTCTCTCCCCCCTTCCTCTCCCCCCACACCCTTTCTCCCCCCTTTCTTTCCCCCCACACCCTTTCTTTCCCCCCTTTCTTTCTCTCCCCCCTTATCTCCCCCCCACACCCTTTCTCTCCCCCACCCCCTATCTCTCCCCCCTTTCACTCCCCCCTTTCTCTCCCCCCCTTCCTCTCCCCCCCTTTCTCTCCCCCCCTTTCTCTCCACCCCCTTTTTCTCCCCCCCCCGTTCTCTCCACCCCCTTTCTCTCCCCCCGCTTTCTCTCCCCCCCCACACCCTCTCTCTCCCCCCCCACACTTTCTCTCCCCCCCACACCCTTTCTCTCCCCCCACACCCTTTCTCTCCCCCCCACACCCTTTCTCTCCCCCCCACACCCTTTCTCTCCCCCCCACACCCTTTCTCTCCCCCCCCACACCCTTTCTCTCCCTACCACACCCTTTCTCTCCCCCCCCCACACCCTTTCTATCCCCCCCCACACCCTTTCTCTTCCTCCCCCACACCCTTTCTCTCCCCCCCACACCCTTTTCTCTCTCCCCCTTTCTCTCCCCCCTTTTCTCTCCCCCCTTTCTCTCCCCCCTTTTCTCTCCCCCCCTTTTCTCTCCCCCCTTTTTCTCTCCCCTTTTCTTCCCCCCCTTTCTTCCCCCCTTTTCTTCCTTCCCCTTTTCTTTCCCCCCTTTTTCTTTCCCCCCTTTTTCTTTCCCCCTTTTTCTTTCCCCCCTTTTCTGCACCCCCCTTTTCTCCTCTCCCCCCTTTTCTTTCCCCCCCTTTTCTCCCCTCCCCCCTTTCCCCCCACCCTTTTCTCCCCCCCTCTCTCCCCCTCTTCTCCCCTCCTTTTCTCCCCCCTTTCTCTCCCCCCCTTTCTCTCCCCCCTTTTCTCTCTCTCTCTCCCCCCTTTCTCTCCCCCCTTTTATCTCCCCCCTTTTCTCCCCCCCTTTTCTTTCCCCCCCTTTTCTCCACCCCCTTTTTCTCCCCTCCCCCCTTTTCTCCTCCCCTTTTCCCCCACCCTTTTCTCCCCCCTTTCCCCCCACCCTTTTCTCCCCCCCTTTCTCCCCCCCTTTCTCTCCCCCCTTTCTCTCCCCCCCTTTTCTCCCCCCCTTTTCTCTCCCCCCTTTTCTCTCCCCCCTTCTCTCCCCCCTTTTCTCTCCCCCCCTTTTCTCTCCCCCCCTTTTCTCTCCCCCTTTTCTCTCTCTCTCTCCCCCCTTTTCTCTCCCCCTTTCTCTCCCCCCCTTTTCTCTCCCCCCTTTCTCTCTTCCCCCCCTTTTCTTCCCCCCCTTTCTCTCTACTCCCTTTTCTTTCTCCCTTTCTCTCCCCCCCTTTCTCTCCCTCCCTTTCTCTCTCCCCCCCTTTTCTCTCTCCCCCCCCACCCTTTCTCTCCCCCCCTCTCTCCCCCCTTTCTCTCCCCCCCGTTCTCTCCACCCCCTTTCTCTCCCCCCACTTTCTCTCTCTCCCCCCCACACTTTCTCTCCCCCCCACACACATTCTCTCCCCCCCACACCCTTTCTCTCCCCCCACACCCTTTATCTCCCCCCCACACCCTTTGTCTCCCCCCACACCCTTTCTCTCCCCCCCACACCCTTTCTCTCCCCCCACACCCTTTCTCTCCCCCCTTTTCTCTCCCCCCCTTTTCTCTCCCCCCCTTTTCTCTCCCCCCCTTTTCTCTCCCCCCTTTTCTCTCCCCCCTTTTCTCCCCCCCCTTTCTCTCCCCCCTTTCTGCACCCCCCTTTTCTCCCCTCCCCCTTTTCTCCCCTCCCCCTTTTCTCCCCTCCACCCCTTTTCTCCCCTCCCCCCTTTTCTCCTCCCCTTTCCCCCCTTTTCTCCCCCCTTTTCTCCCCCCCTTTTCTCCTCCCCTTTCACCCCCTTTTCTCCCCCTCTTCCCCCCCTCTTCTCCCCCCTTTTCTCCCCTTTCTCTCCCTCCTTTCTCTCTCCCCCCTTCCCTCTCCCCCCCTTTTTTCTCTCTCCCCCCCTTTCTCTCCCCCCCTTTTCTCTCCCCCCCTTTTCTCTCTCCCCCCTTTTCTTTCCCCTTTTCTCTCCCCCCCTTTTCTCTCCCCCCCTTTTCTCTCTCCCCCCCTTTATCTCTCCCCCCTTTCTCTCCCCCCTCCTTTCTCTCTCCCCAACATACCTTTCTCTCCGCCCCTTTCTCTCTCCCCCCTCTTTCTCTCCCCTCTTCTCTCCCCCCTTTCTCTCTCCCCGACATACCTTTCTCTCCGCCCCTTTCTCTCTCCCCCCCTTTCTCTCTCCCCCCTCTTTCTCTCCCCCTTTCTCTCCCCCCCACCCCACCCTTTCTCTCCCCCCACCCTTTCTCTCCCCCACACCCTTTCTCTCCCCCCCTTTCTCTCCCCCTTTTCTCTCCCCCCCTTTTCTCTCCCCCCTTTTTCTCTCCCCTTTTCTTCCCCCCCTTTCTTCCCCCCTTTTCTTCCTTCCCCTTTTCTTTCCCCCCTTTTTCTTTCCCCCCTTTTTCTTTCCCCCCTTTTCTGCACCCCCCTTTTCTCCCCTCCCCCCTTTTCTTTCCCCCCCTTTTCTCCCCTCCCCCCTTTCCCCCCACCCTTTTCTCCCCCCCTCTCTCCCCCCTCTTCTCCCCTCCTTTTCTCCCCCCCTTTCTCTCCCCCCCTTTCTCTCCCCCCTTTTCTCTCCCCCCTTTTCTCTCTCTCTCTCCCCCTTTCTCTCCCCCCTTTTATCTCCCCCCTTTCTCTCTCCCCCTTTTCTCCCCCCCTTTTCTTTCCCCCCCTTTTCTCCACCCCCCTTTTCTCCCCTCCCCCCTTTTCTCCTCCCCTTTTCCCCCACCCTTTTCTCCCCCCTTTCCCCCCACCCTTTTCTCCCCCCTTTCTCCCCCCCTTTCCTCTCCCCCCTTTCTCTCCCCCCCTTTTCTCCCCCCCTTTTCTCCCCCCCTTTCTCTCCCCCCTTTTCTCTCCCCCCTTCTCTCCCCCCTTTTCTCTCCCCCCCTTTTCTCTCCCCCCCTTTTCTCTCCCCCCTTTTCTCTCTCTCTCTCCCCCCTTTTCTCTCCCCCTTTCTCTCCCCCCCTTTTCTCTCCCCCCTTTCTCTCTTCCCCCCCTTTTCTTCCCCCCCTTTCTCTCTACTCCCTTTTCTTTCTCCCTTTCTCTCCCCCCCTTTCTCTCCCTCCCTTTCTCTCTCCCCCCCTTTTCTCTCTCCCCCCCACCCTTTCTCTCCCCCCCTCTCTCCCCCCCTTTCTCTCCCCCCGTTCTCTCCACCCCCTTTCTCTCCCCCCACGTTCTCTCTCTCCCCCCCCACACTTTCTCTCCCCCCCACACACATTCTCTCCCCCCCACACCCTTTCTCTCCCCCCACACCCTTTATCTCCCCCCCACACCCTTTGTCTCCCCCCACACCCTTTCTCTCCCCCCCACACCCTTTCTCTCCCCCCACACCCTTTCTCTCCCCCCTTTTCTCTCCCCCCCTTTTCTCTCCCCCCCTTTTCTCTCCCCCTTTTCTCTCCCCCCCCTTTTCTCTCCCCCCTTTCCTTTCCCCCCTTTTCTCCCCCCTTTCTGCACCCCCCTTTTCTCCCCTCCCCTTTTCTCCCCTCCCCCTTTTCTCCCCTCCACCCCTTTTCTCCCCTCCCCCCTTTTCTCCTCCCCTTTCCCCCCTTTTCTCCCCGCTTTTCTCCCCCCCTTTTCTCCTCCCCTTTCACCCCCTTTTCTCCCCCGTCTTCCCCCCCTCTTCTCCCCCCTTTTCTCCCCCTTTCTCTCCCTCCTTTCTCTCTCCCCCCTTCCCTCTCCCCCCCTTTTTTCTCTCTCCCCCCCTTTCTCTCCCCCCCTTTTCTCTCCCCCCCTTTTCTCTCTCCCCCCCTTTTCTTTCCCCTTTTCTCTCCCCCCCTTTTCTCTCCCCCCCTTTTCTCTCTCCCCCCCTTTATCTCTCCCCCCTTTCTCTCCCCCCTCCTTTCTCTCTCCCCAACATACCTTTCTCTCCGCCCCTTTCTCTCTCCCCCCTCTTTCTCTCCCCTCTTCTCTCCCTCCTTTCTCTCTCCCCGACATACCTTTCTCTCCGCCCCTTTCTCTCTCCCCCCTTTCTCTCTCCCCCCTCTTTCTCTCCCCCTTTCTCTCCCCCCCACCCCACCCTTTCTCTCCCCCCACCCTTTCTCTCCCCCACACCCTTTCTCTCCCCCCCTTTCGCTCCCCCCCTTTCTCTCCCCCCCACCATTTTCTCTCCCCCCCTTTCTCTCCCCCCACACCCTTTCTCTCCCCCCCCACACCCTTTCTCCCCCCCACACACTTTCTCTCCTCCCACACCCTTTCTCCACCCTTTCTTTCCCCCCACCCCCTTTCTTTCCCCCCTTTCTTTCTCTCCCCCCCCACACCCTTTCTCTCCCCCCACCCCCTTTCTCTCCCCCACTTTCACTCCCCCCCTTTTCTCTCCCCCCTTTCTCTCTCCCCCCCTTTTCTTTCTCCCTTTCTCTCCCCCCCCTTTCTCTCCCTCCCTTTCTCTCTCCCCTCTTTTCTCTCTCCCCCCTTTCTCTCCCCCCTTCCTCTCCCCCACCACCTTTCTCTCCCCCCCCACCCCCTTTCTCTCCCCCCCACCCCCTTTCTCTCCCCCCTTTCTCTCCCCCCTTCTCTCCCCCCCTTTCTCTCCACCCCCTTCATTCCCCCCCGTTCTCTCCACCCCCCCCCCGTTCTCTCCACCCCTTTCTCTCCCCCCACTTTATCTCCCCCCCACACTTTCTCTCCCCCCCCCACACTTTCTCTCCCCCCCACACCCTTTCTCTCCCCCCCCACACCCTTTCTCTCCCCCCACACCCTTTCTCTACCCCCACACCCTTTCTCTCCCCCCCACACCCTTTTCTCTCCCCCCCCTTTTCTTTCTCCCCCTTTTCTCCCCCCCTTTCCCCCTCTTTTCTCCCCCCTCTTCCCCCCCTTTTCTCCCCCCCTCTTCCCCCCCCTTTTCTCCCCCCTCTTTTCTCCCCCCCCTCTTCCCTCTCTCCCCCCTTTCTCTCTCTCCCCCTTTTCTCTCCCCCCTTTTCTTTCCCCCTTTTCTTTCCCCCCCTTTTCTTTCCCCCCTTTTCTCCCCTCCCCCTTTTCTCCCCTCCCCCCTTTTCTCCACCCCCCTTTTCTCCCCTCCCCCCTTTTCTCCTCCCCTTTCCCCCCACCCTTTTCTCCCCCCCCATTCTCTCCCCCTCTTCTTCCCCCCTTTTCTCTCCCCCCACCCTTTTCTCCCCCCTCTTCTCCCCCCCTTTTCTCTCCCCCTTTCTCCCCCCCCTTTCTCTCCCCCCTTTCTCTCCCCCCTTTCTCTCCCCCCCTTTCTCTCCCCCCTTTCTCTCCCCCCTTTCTCTCTCCCCCTTTTCTCTCCCCCCCTTTTCTCTCCCCCCTTTCTCTCCCCCCCTTTCTCTCCCCCCATTTTCTCTCCCCCCCTATTTCTCTCCCCCTTTTCTCTCTCCCCCCCTTTCTCTCCCCCCTTTTCTCTCCCCCCCTTTCTCTCCCCCCCTTTCTCTCCCCACACCCTTTCTCTCCCCCCCACCCCCTTTCGCTCCCCCCCTTACACACCCCCCTTCCTCTCCCCCCCTTCCTCTGCCCCCCTTCCTATCCCCCCTTCTCTCCCCCTTCTCTCCACCCCCTTTCTCTCACCCCCGTTCTCTCCACCCCCTTTCTCTCCCCCCACTTTCTCTCTCTCCCCTCCACACCCTTTCTCTCCCCCCACACCCTTTCTCTCCCCCACAACCTTTCTCTCCCCCCCACACCCTTTCTCTCCCCCCACAACCTTTCTCTCCCCCCCACACCCTTTCTCTCCCCACACCCTTTCTCTCCGCCCCCACACCCTTTCTCTCCCCCCCCACACCCTTTCTCCCCACACCCATTCTCTCCCCCCTTTTCTCTCCCCCCTTTTCTTTCCCCCCTTTTCTCCCCCCCTTTTCTTTCCCCCCTTTTCTTTCCCCCCCCTTTCTCCCCTCCCCCTTTTCTCCCCCCCTTTTCTCCTCCCCTTTCCCCCCCTTTCCCCCCCTCTTCTCCCCCCTTTCCTCCCCCCTTTCTCTCTCCCCCCCCTTTTCTTTCCCCCTTTCTCTCCCTCCTTTCTCTCCCACCTTTCTCTCTCCCCCCTTTATCTCTCCCCCCTTTCTCTCCCCCCTCCTTTCTCTCTCCCCGACATCCCTTTCTCTCCGCCCCTTTCTCTCTCCCCCCTCTTTCTCTCCCCCCTTTCTCTCCCCCCCACCCCACCCTTTCTCTCCCCCCCACCCCACCCTTTCTCTCCCCCCCACCCCACCCTTTCTCTCCCCCACACCCTTTCTCCCCCCCCCACCATTTTCTGTCCCCCCACACCCTTTCTCTCCCCCCACGCCCTTTCTCTCCCCCCCACCCTTTCTCTCCCCCCCCACCCTTTCTCTCCCCCCCCACCCTTTCTCTCCCCCACACCCTATCTCTCCCCCACACCCTTTCTCTCCCCCACACCCTTTCTCTCCCCCCTTTCGCTCCCCCCTTTCTCTCCCCCCCCCACCATTTTCTCTCCCCCCCTTTCTCTCCCCCCACAACCTTTCTCTCCCCCCACACCCTTTCTCTCCCCCCACACCCTTTCTCTTCCCCCCACACCCTTTCTCTCCCCCACTTTTCTCTCCCCCCCTTTCTCTCTCCCCCTTTTCTTCCCCCCTTTCTCTCTCCCCCCCTTTTCTCTCTCCCCCTTTCTCTCACCCCCTTCTCTCCCCCCTTTCTCTCCCCCCCTTTCTCTCCCCCACACCCTTTCTCTCCCCCCCCACCCCCTTTCTCTCCCGCTCTTTCACTCCCCCCTTTCTCCCCCCCCGTTCTCTCCACCCCCCTTTCTCTCCCCCCACTTTCTCTCCCCCCCACACCCTCTCTCTCCCCCCCCCACACTTTCTCTCTCACCCCCCACACTCTTTCTCTCCCCCCCACACCCTTTCTCTCCTCCCCCACACCCTTTCTCTCCCCCCCCACACCCTTTCTCTCCCCCACACACCCTTCCTCTCCCCCCACTTTCTCTCCCCCCCACACCCTCTCTCTCCCCCCCACACTTTCTCTCCCCCCCACACCCTTTCTCTCCCCCTCACCCCACACCCTTTCTCTCCCCCCCACCCCACACGTTTTCTCTCCCCCCCCACCCCACACCTTTTCTCTCCCCCCCAGACCCTTTCTCTCCCCCCACACCCTTTCTCTCCCCCCCACACACTTTCTCTCCCCCCACACCCTTTCTCTCCCCCCCACACCCTTTCTCTCCCCCCCCCACACCCTTTCTCTCCCCCTCCACACCCTTTCTCTCCCCCCCCACACCCTTTCTCTCCCCCCCCACACCCTTTCTCTCCCCCCCACACCCTTTCTCTCCCCCCCCACACCCTTTCTCTCCCCCCCCACACCCTTTCTCTCCCCCTCCACACCCTTTCTCTCCCCCCCCACACCCTTTCTCTTCCCCCCCACACCCTTTCTCTCCCCCCCACCCTTTCTCTCCCCCCCCCACCCTTTCTCTCTCCCCCCCCACCCTTTTGCTCTCCCCCCCACCCTTTTGCTCTCCCCCCCCACACCCTTTCTCTCCCCCCCCACACACTTTCTCTCCCCCTCCACACCCTTTCTCTCCCCCCCCACACCCTTTCTCTTCCCCCCCACACCCTTTCTCTCCCCCCACCCTTTCTCTCCCCCCCCACCCTTTCTCTCCCCCCCCACCCTTACTCTCTCCCCCCCACCCATTCTCTCCCCCCCCACCCTTTCTCTCCCCCCCCCACCCTTTCTCTCCCCCCCCACCCTTTCTCTCCCCCCCACCCTTTCTCTCCCCCCCACCCTTTCTCTCTCCCCCCCCACCCTTTCTCTCCCCCCCACCCTTTCTCTCCCCCCCACCCTTTCTCTCTCCCCCCCACCCCCCACCCTTTCTCTCTCCCCCCCCACCCTTTCACTCCCCCCCACCCTTTCTCTCCCCCCCCACCCTTACTCTCTCCCCCCCCACCCGTTCTCTCCCCCCCACCCTTTCTCTCCCCCCCCCACCCTTTCTCTCACCCCCCCACCCTTTCTCTCCCCCCCCACCCTTTCTCTCCCCCCCACCCTTACTCTCTCCCCCCCACCCTTTCTCTCCCCCCCACCCTTTCTCTCTCCCCCCCACCCCCCACCCTTTCTCTCTCCCCCCCACCCCCCACCCTTTCTCTCTGCCCCCACCCTTTCTCTCTCCCCCCCCACCCTTTCTCTCTCCCCCCCCCACCCTTTCTCTCTCCCCCCCCCACCCTTTCTCTCTCCCCCCCACCCTTTCTCTCCCCCCCACCCTTTCTCTCCCCCCCACCCTTTCTCTCCCCCCCCACCCTTTCTCTCCCTCCCCACCCTTTCTCTCCCCCCCCCACCCTCCACCCTTTCTCTCCCCCCCCACCCTTTCTCTCCCCCCCCCCACCCTCCACCCTTTCTCTCCCCCCCCCACCCTTTCTCTCCCCCCCCACCCTTTCTCTCCCCCCCCTTTCTCTCTCCCCCCCCTTTCTCTCTCCCCCCTTTCTCTCTCCCCCCCTTTCTCTCTCCCCCCCACCCTTTCTCTCCCCCCCACCCTTTCTCTCTCCCCCCCCCACCCTTTCTCTCCCCCCACCCTTTCTCTCCCCCCCCACCCTTTCTCCCCCCCCACCCTTTCTCCCCCCCACAGTTCTCTCCCCCCCCACCCTTTCTCTCTTCCCCCCCTTTCTCTCCCCCCCCTTTCTCTCCCCCCTCTCCCCCCCTTTCTCTCCCCCTCCTTCTCTCCCCCCCTTTCTCTTCCCCCCAGCCTTTCTCTCCCCACCCTTTCTCTCCCCCCCCACCCTTTCTCTCCCCCCCACCCTTTCTCTCCCCCCCCACCCTTTCTCTCCCCCCCACCCTTTCTCTCCCCCCCACACCCTCTCTCTCCCCCCCCCTTTCTCTCCCCCCCCACCCTTTCTCTCCCCCCCACCCTTTCTCTCCCCCCCCACCCTTTCTCTCCCCCCCACCCTTTCTCTCCCCCCCACCCTTTCTCTTCCCCCCCACCCTTTCTCTCTCCCCCCCCCCACCCTCTCTCTCCCCCCCACACCCTCTCTCTCCCCCCCCCACACCCTCTCTCTCCCCCCCCAACCCTTTCTCTCTCCCCCCCACACCCTCTCTCTCCCCCCCCCTTTCTCTCCCCCCACCCTTTCTCTCTTCCCCCCTTTCTCTCCCCCTTCTCTCCCCCCATTCTCCCCCCCCCTTTCTCCCCCCCCTTTCTCTCCCCCCCTTTCTCTCCCCCCCTTTCTCTCCCCCCCTTTCTCTCCTCCCCCCTTTCTCTCCCCCCCCTTTCTCTCCCCCCCTTTCTCTCCCCCCCCTTTCTCTCTCCCCCCCCACCCTCCACCCTTTCTCTCCCCCCCCCACCCTTTCTCTCCCCCCCACCCTTTCTCTCCCCCCCACCCTTTCTCTCCCCCCGCTTTCTCTCTCCCCCTTTCTCTCTCCCCCCCTTCTCTCTCCCCCCCACCCTTTCTCTCCCCCCCACCCTTTCTCTCTCCCCCCCCACCTTTTCTCTCTCCCCCCCACCCTTTCTCTCCCCCCCCACCCTTTCTCTCCCCCCCCACCCTTTCTCTCCCCCCCACCCTTTCTCTCCCCCCCCCCCCACCCTTTCTCCCCCC